>NC_082665.1:155198686-155506811 GCF_025265405.1 Mesoplodon densirostris | reverse complement strand
CCATACCCTCACCTCTGTCCTAAACCTTGCCGTTCCCTAACCCTAACCCTAGCACGGAATGGAAACCTACCACAAAACCTACACCTTACCCTACGCCGTACCCAAATCCTAATCCGTACGCTTACACGGAGACGTGCGTCAGCACGTACGCTGACCCTAACACGTTTCCGTACACTCACCTGTGCCCTAAACCTTGCCGTTCCCTAACCCTAACCCTAGCCAGGAACGGAAAACTACCACCATCCCTACACCTTACCCTGCGCCGTACCCTAATCCTAATCTGTACGCTGACAATGACCCATGCGTCAGCACATAACCTGAACCTAACACGTTTCCGTACCCTCACCTGTGCCCTAAACCTTGCCGTTCCCTAAGCCTAACCCTAGGCCAGCACGGAATTCTACCACCAAACCTACACGTTACCCTACTCCATACCCTAATCCTAACCCGTGCGTCAGCATGTACCCTGACCCTAACACGTTTCCGTACCCTCACCTGTGTCCTAAACCTTGCCGTTCCCTAAACCTCACCCTAGCGTGGAATGGAAACCTACCACAAAACCTACACCTTACCCTACGCCATACCCTAATCCTAATCCGTACGCTGACACTGACTAGTGCGTCAGCAAGTACCCTGACCCTAACAAGTTTCTGTACCCACACCTGTGTCCTAAACCTTGCCGTTCCCTAACCCTAACCCTAGCCCAAACGGAAACCTACCACCATCCCTACACCTTA
This sequence comes from Mesoplodon densirostris, assembly GCF_025265405.1. NCBI lineage: Eukaryota > Metazoa > Chordata > Mammalia > Artiodactyla > Ziphiidae > Mesoplodon > Mesoplodon densirostris. Next base: position 155,506,074 of record NC_082665.1, on the reverse strand, counting down.
CCCTACGCCGTACCCTAATCCTAATCTGTACGCTGACAATGACCCGTGCGTCAGCACATACCATGACCCTAACACGTTTCCGTACCCTCTCCTGTGCCCTAAACCTTGCCGTTCCCTAAGCCTAACCCTAGGCCGGCACGGAATCCTACCACCAACCCTACACGTTACCCTACGCCGTACCCTAATCCTAACCCGTGCGTCAGCATGTACCCTGACCCTAACACGTTTCCGTACCCTCACCTGTGCCCTAAACCTTGCAGTTCCCTAACCCTAACCCTAGCCCGGAATGGAAACCTACCACCAACCCTACACCTTACCCTATGCCGTACCCTAATCCTAATCCGGACGCTGACACTGACGCGTGCGTCAGCACGCACCCTGACCCTAACATGTTTCCGTACACTCACCTGTGCCCTAAACCTTGACGTTGCCTATCCCTAACCCTAAACCTGAACGGAAACCTACCACCATCCCTACACCTTACCCTACGCCGTACCCTAATCCTAATCTGTACGCAGACAATGACCCGTGCGTCAGCACATACCCTGACCCTAACACGTTTCTGTACCCTCACCTGTGCCCTAAACCTTGCCGTTCCCTAAGCCTAAACCTAGGCCTGCAAGGAATCCTACCACCAACCCTACACGTTACCCTACGCCGTACCCTAATCCTAACCCGTGCATCAGCATGTACCTTGACCCTAACACGTTTCCGTACCCTCACCTGTGCCCTAAACCTTGCCATTCCCTAACCCTAACCCTAGCCCTGAATGGAAACCTACCACCAACCCTACACCTTACTCTATGCCGTACCCTAATCCTAATCCGTACGCTGACACTGACCCTTGCGTCAGCAAGTACCCTGACCCTAACACGTTTCCGTATCCTCACCTGTGTCCTAAACCTTGCCGTTCCCTAACCCTAACCCTAGCGTTGAATGGAAACCTACCACAAAACCTACACCTTACCCTACGCCATATCCTAATCCTAATCCGTACGCTGACACTGACCCGTGCGTCAGCACGTACCCTGAACCTAACACGTTTCCGTACCCTCACCTGTGCCCTAAACCTTGCCGTTCCCTAAGCCTAACCCTAGGCCGACACGGAATTCTACCACCAAGCCTACACGTTACCCTACGCCGTACCCTAATCCTAACCCGTGCGTCAGCATGTACCCTGACCCTAACACGTTTCCATACCCTCACCTGTGCCCTAAACCTTGCCATTCCCTAACCCTAACCCTAGCCCGGAACGGAAACCTACCACCATCCCTACACCTTACCCTACACCGTACCATACACCGTACCCTAATCCTAATCTGTACGCTGACAATGACCCATGTGTCAGCACATACCCTGACCCTAACACGTTTCCGTACCCTCACATGTGCCCTAAACTTTGCCGTTCCCTAAGGCTAACCCTAGGCCGGCACGGAATTCTACCACCAAACCTACACGTTACCCTACTCCGTACCCTAATCCTAACCCTTGCGTCAGCACATACCCTGACCCTAACACGTTTCCGTACCCTCAGCTGTGCCCTAAACCTTGCCGTTCCCTAAGCCTAACCCTAGGCTGGCACGGAATCCTACCACCAAACCTACACGTTACCCTACACCGTACCCTAATCCAAACCCGTGCGTCAGCATGTACCCTGACCCTAACACGTTTCCGTACCCTCACCTGTGCCCTAAACCTTGCAGTTCCCTAACCCTAACCCTAGAGTTGAATGGAAACCTACCACAAAACCTACACCTTACCCTACGCCATACCCTAATCCTAATCCGTACGCTGACACTGACCCGTGCCTCAGCACGTACCCTGACCCTAACATGTTTCCGTACACTCACCTGTGCCCTAAACCTTGCCATTCCCTAACCCTAACCCTAGCCCGGAACGGAAACCTACCACCATCCCTACACCTTACCCTACACCGTACCCTAATCCTAATCCGTACGCTGACACTGACCCGTGCGTTAGCACGTACCCTGACCCTAACATGTTTCCGTACACTCACCGGTGCCCAAAACCTTGCCGTTCCCTAACCCTAACCCTAGCCCGGAACGGAAATCCCTACAACGTACCCTACGCCGTACCCTAATCATAATATGTACGCAGACAATAACCCGTGCGTCAGCACATACCCTGACCCTAACACGTTTCTGTACCCTCACCTGTGCCCTAAACCTTGCCGTTCCCTAAGCCTAACCCTAGGCCGGCACGGAATCCTACCACCAACCCTACACGTTACCCTACGCCGTACCCTAATCCTAACCCGTGCGTCAGCATGTACCCTGACCCTAACACGTTTCCGTACCCTCACCTGTGCCCTAAGCCTTGCCGTTCCCTAACCCTAACGCTAGCCCGGAACGGAAACCTACCACCAACCCTACACATTACCATACGCCGTACCCTAATCCTAACCCGTGCGTCAGCATGTACTCTGACACTAACACGTTTCTGTACCCTCACCGGTGCCCTAAACCTTACCGTTCCCTAACCCTAACCCTAGCCCGGAACAGAAACGTACCACCAACCCTGCACCTTACCCTACACCGTACCCTAATCCTAATCCGTTTCCTGACACTGACCCATGCGTCAGCAAGTTCCCTGACCCTAACACGTTTCCGTACCCTCACCTCTGTCCTAAACCTTGCCGTTCCCTAACCCTAACCCTAGCGCGGAATGGAAACCTACCACAAAACCTACACCTTACCCTACGCCGTACCCAAATACTAATCCCTACGCTTACACGGAGACGTGCGTCAGCACGTACGCTGACCCTAACACGTTTCCGTACACTCACCTGTGCCCTAAACCTTGCCGTTCCCTAACCCTAACCCTAGCCAGGAACGGAAAACTACCACCATCCCTACACCTTACCCTACGCCGTACCCTAATCCTAATCTGTACGCTGACAATGACCAATGCGTCAGCACATACCCTGAACCTAACACGTTTCCGTACCCTCACCTGTGCCCTAAACCTTGCCATTCCCTAGGCCTAACCCTAGGCTGGCACGGAATCCTACCACCAACCCTACACGTTACCCTACTCTGTACCCTAATCCTAACCCGTGCGTCAGCATGTACCCTAACCCTAACACGTTTCCGTACCCTCACCTGTGCCCTAAACCTTGCCGTTCCCTAAGACTAACCCTAGGCCGGCACGGAATCCTACCACCAACCCTACACGTTACCCTACGCCGTACCCTAATCCTAACCCGTGCGTCAGCATGTACCCTGAGCCTAACACGTTTCCGTACCCTCACCTGTGCCCTAAACCTTGCAGTTCCCTAACCCTAACCCTAGCCCAGAATGGAAACCTACCACCAACCCTACACCTTACCCTACGCCGTACCCTAATCCTAATCCAGACGCTGACACTGACGCGTGCGTCAGCACGCACCCTGACCCTAACACGTTTCCGTACCCTCACCTGTGTCCTAAACCTTGCCGTTCCCTAAACCTCACCCTAGCGTGGAATGGAATCCTACCACAAAACCTACACCTTACCCTACGCCATACCCTAATCCTAATCCGTACGCTGACACTGACCCTTGCGTCAGCAAGTACCCTGACCCTAACAAGTTTCTGTACCCACACCTGTGTCCTAAACCTTGCAGTTCCCTAACCCTAACCCTAGCCCAAACGGAAACCTACCACCATCCCTACACCTTACCCTACGCCGTACCCTAATCCTAATCTGTACGCTGACAATGACCCGTGCGTCAGCACATACCCTGACCCTAACACGTTTCCGTACCCTCACCTGTGCCCTAAACCTTGCCGTTCCCTAAGCCTAACCCTAGGCCGGCACGGAATCCTACCACCAACCCTACACGTTACCCTACGCCGTACCCTAATCCTAACCCGTGCGTCAGCATGTACCCTGACCCTAACACGTTTCCGTACCCTCACCTCTGTCCTAAACCTTGCCGTTCCCTAACCCTAACTCTAGCGAGGAATGGAAACCTACCACAAAACCTACACCTTACCCTACGCCGTACCCAAATCCTAATCCGTACGCTTACACGGAGACGTGCGTCAGCACGTACGCTGACCCTAACACGTTTCCGTACACTCACCTGTGCCCTAAACCTTGCCGTTCCCTAAGCCTAACCCTAGGCCGGCACGGAATCCTACCACCAACCCTACACGTTACCCTACGCCGTACCCTAATCCTAACCCGTGCGTCAGCATATACCCTGACCCTAACACGTTTCCGTACCCTCACCTGTGCCCTAAGCCTTGCCGTTCCCTAACCCTAACGCTAGCCCAGAACGGAAACCTACCACCAACCCTACACATTACCATACGCCGTACCCTAATCCTAACCCGTGCGTCAGCATGTACCCTGACACTAACACGTTTCTGTACCCTCACCGGTGCCCTAAACCTTACCGTTCCCTAACCCTAACCCTAGCCCGGAACAGAAACGTACCACCAACCCTGCACCTTACCCTACACCGTACCCTAATCCTAATCCGTTTCCTGACACTGACCCATGCGTCAGCAAGTTCCCTGACCCTAACACGTTTCCGTACCCTCACCTCTGTCCTAAACCTTGCCGTTCCCTAACCCTAACCCTAGCGCGGAATGGAAACCTACCACAAAACCTACACCTTACCCTACGCCGTACCCAAATCCTAATCCGTACGCTTACACGGAGACGTGCGTCAGCACGTACGCTGACCCTAACACGTTTCCGTACACTCACCTGTGCCCTAAACCTTGCCGTTCCCTAACCCTAACCCTAGCCAGGAACGGAAAACTACCACCATCCCTACCCCTTACCCTACGCCGTACCCTAATCCTAATCTGTACGCTGACAATGACCCATGCGTCAGCACATACCCTGAACCTAACACGTTTCCGTACCCTCACCTGTGCCCTAAACCTTGCCATTCCCTAAGCCTAACCCTAGGCTGGCACGGAATCCTACCACCAACCCTACACGTTACCCTACTCTGTACCCTAATCCTAACCCGTGCGTCAGCATGTACCCTAACCCTAACACGTTTCCGTACCCTCACCTATGCCCTAAACCTTGCCGTTCCTTAACCCTAACCCTAAACCTGAACGGAAACCTACCACCATCCCTACACCTAACCCTACGCCGTACCCTAATCCTAATCTGTACGCAGACAATGACCCGTGCGTCAGCACATACCCTGACCCTAACACGTTTCTGTACCCTCACCTGTGCCCTAAACCTTGCCGTTCCCTAAGCCTAAACCTAGGCCTGCAAGGAATCCTACCACCAACCCTACACGTTACCCTACGCCGTACCCTAATCCTAACCCGTGCATCAGCATGTACCTTGACCCTAACACGTTTCCGTACCCTCACCTGTGCCCTAAACCTTGCCATTCCCTAACCCTAACCCTAGCCCTGAATGGAAACCTACCACCAACCCTACACCTTACTCTATGCCGTACCCTAATCCTAATCCGTACGCTGACACTCACCCTTGCGTCAGCAAGTACCCTGACCCTAACACGTTTCCGTATCCTCACCTGTGTCCTAAACCTTGCCGTTCCCTAACCCTAACCGTAGCGTTGAATGGAAACCTACCACAAAACCTACACCTTACCCTACGCCATACCCTAATCCTAATCAGTACGCTGACACTGACCCGTGCGTCAGCACGTACCCTGACCCTAACATGTTTCCGTACACTCACCTGTGCCCTAAACCTTGCCGTTCCCTAACCCTAACCCTAGCCCGGAATGGAAACCTACCACCATCCCTACACCTTACCCTACACCGTACCCTAATCCTAATCAGTACGCTGACAATGACACATGTGTCAGCACATACCCTGAACCTAACACGTTTCCGTACCCTCACCTGTGCCCTAAACCTTGCCGTTCCCTAAGCCTAACCCTAGGCCTGCACGGAATTATACCACCAAGTCTACACGTTACCCTACGCCGTACCCTAATCCTGACCCGTGCGTCAGCATGTACCCTGACCCTAACACGTTTCCATACCCTCACCTGTGCCCTAAACCTTGCCATTCCCTAACCCTAACCCTAGCCCGAAACGGAAACCTACCACCATCCCTATACCTTACCCTACACCGTACCCTAATCCTAATCTGTACGCTGACAATGACCCATGTGTCAGCACATACCCTGACCCTAACACGTTTCCGTACCCTCACCTGTGCCCTAAACCTTGCCGTTCCCTAAGCCTAACCCTAGGCTGGCACGGAATCCTACCACCAAACCTACACGTTACCCTACACCGTACCCGAATCCAAACCCGTGCGTCAGCATGTACCCTGACCCTAACACGTTTCCGTACCCTCACCTGTGCCCTAAACCTTGCAGTTCCCTAACCCTAACCCTAGCCCGGAATGGAAACCTACCACCAACCCTACACCTTACCCTACGCCGTACCCTAATCCTAATCCGTACGCTGACACTGACCTGTGCGTCAACACGTACCCTGACCCTAACATGTTTCCGTACACTCACCTGTGCCCTAAGCCTTGCCGTTCCCTAACCCTAACGCTAGCCCGGAACGGAAACCTACCACCAACCCTACACATTACCATATGCCGTACCCTAATCCTAACCCGTGCGTCAGCATGTACCCTGACACTAACACGTTTCTGTACCCTCACCGGTGCCCTAAACCTTACCGTTCCCTAACCCTAGCCCTAGCCCGGAACAGAAACCTACCATCAACCCTACACCTTACCCTACACCGTACCCTAATCCTAATCCGTTCGCTGACACTGACCCGTGCGTCAGCAAGTTCCCTGACCCTAACACGTATCCGTACCCTCACCTCTGTCCTAAACCTTGCGTTCCCTAACCCTAACCCTAGCACGGAATGGAAATCTACCACAAAACCTACACCTTACCCTACGCCGTACCCAAATCCTAATCCGTACGCTTACACGGAGACGTGCGTCAGCATGTACGCTGACCCTAACACGTTTCCGTACACTCACCTGTGCCCTAAACCTTGCCATTCCCTAACCCTAACCCTAGCCAGGAACGGAAAACTACCACCATCCCTACACCTTACCCTGCGCCGTACCCTAATCCTAATCTGTACGCTGACAATGACCCATGCGTCAGCACATACCCTGAACCTAACACGTTTCCGTACCCTCACCTGTGCCCTAAACCTTGCCGTTCCCTAAGCCTAACCCTAGGCCGGCACGGAATTCTACCACCAAACCTACACGTTACCCTACTCCGTACCCTAATCCTAACCCGTGCGTCAGCATGTACCCTGACCCTAACACGTTTCCGTACCCTCACCTGTGTCCTAAACCTTGCCGTTCCCTGAACCTCACCCTAGCGTGGAATGGAAACCTACCACAAAACCTACACCTTACCCTACGCCATACCCTAATCCTAATCCGTACGCTGACACTGACTAGTGCGTCAGCAAGTACCCTGACCCTAACAAGTTTCTGTACCCACACCTGTGTCCTAAACCTTGCCGTTCCCTAACCCTAACCCTAGCCCAAACGGAAACCTACCACCATCCCTACACCTTACCCTACGCCGTACCCTAATCCTAATCTGTACGCTGACAATGACCCGTGCGTCAGCACATACCCTGACCCTAACACGTTTCCGTACCCTCATCTGTGCCCTAAACCTTGCCATTCCCTAAGCCTAACCCTAGGCTGGCACGGAATCCTACCACCAACCCTACACGTTACCCTACTCTGTACCCTAATCCTAACCCGTGCGTCAGCATGTACCCTAACCCTAACACGTTTCCGTACCCTCACCGGTGCCCTAAACCTTGCCGTTCCCTAACCCTAACCCTAGCCCAAACGGAAAACTACCACCATCCCTACACCTTACCCTACGCCGTACCCTAATCCTAATCCAGACGCTGACACTGACGCGTGCGTCAGCACGCACCCTGACCCTAACATGTTTCTGTACACTCACCTGTGCCCTAAACCTTGCCGTTCCCTAACCCTAACCCTAAACCTGAACGGAAACCTACCACCATCCCTACACCTTACCCTACGCCGTACCCTAATCCTAATCTGTACGCAGACAATGACCCGTGCGTCAGCACATACCCTGACCCTAACACGTTTCTGTACCCTCACCTGTGCCCTAAACCTTGCCGTTCCCTAAGCCTAAACCTAGGCCTGCACGGAATCCTACCACCAACCCTACACGTTACCCTACGCCGTACCCTAATCCTAACCCGTGCATCAGCATGTACCTTGACCCTAACACGTTTCCGTACCCTCACCTGTGCCATAAACCTTGCCATTCCCTAACCCTAACCCTAGCCCTGAATGGAAACCTACCACCAACCCTACACCTTACTCTATGCCGTACCCTAATCCTAATCCGTACGCTGACACTGACCCTTGCGTCAGCAAGTACCCTGACCCTAACACGTTTTCGTATCCTCACCTGTGTCCTAAACCTTGCCGTTCCCTAACCCTAACCGTAGCGTTGAATGGAAACCTACCACAAAACCTACACCTTACCCTACGCCATACCCTAATCCTAATCCGTACGCTGACACTGACCCGTGCGTCAGCACGTACCCTGACCCTAACATGTTTCCGTACACTCACCTGTGCCCTAAACCTTGCCGTTCCCTAACCCTAACCCTAGCCCGGAATGGAAACCTACCACCATCCCTACACCTTACCCTACACCGTACCCTAATCCTAATCAGTACGCTGACAATGACACATGTGTCAGCACATACCCTGAACCTAACACGTTTCCGTACACTCACCGGTGCCCAAAACCTTGCCGTTCCCTAACCCTAACCCTAGCCCGGAACGGAAATCCCTACACCTTACCCTACGCCGTACCCTAATCATAATATGTACGCAAACAATGACCCGTGCGTCAGCACATACCCTGACCCTAACACGTTTCCGTACCCTCACCTGTGCCCTTAACCTTGCCGTTCCCTAAGCCTAACCCTAGGCCGGCACGGAATCCTACCACCAACCCTACACGTTACCCTACGCCATACCCTAATCCGAGCCCGTGCGTCAGCATGTACCCTGACCCTATCACGTTTCCGTACCCTCACCTGTGCCCTAAGCCTTGCCGTTCCCTAACCCTAACGCTAGCCCGGAACGGAAACCTACCACCAACCCTACACATTACCATACGCCGTACCCTAATCCTAACCCGTGCGTCAGCATGTACCCTGACACTAACACGTTTCTGTACCCTCACCGGTGCCCTAAACCTTACCGTTCCCTAACTCTAACCCTAGCCCGGAACAGAAACCTACCATCAACCCTACACCTTACCCTACACCGTACCCTAATCCTAATCCGTTCGCTGACACTGACCCATGGGTCAGCAAGTTCCCTGACCCTAACTCGTTTCCGTACCCTCACCTCTGTCCTAAACCTTGCCGTTCCCTAACCCTAACCCTAGCACGGAATGGAAACCTACCACAAAACCTACACCTTACCCTACGCCGTACCCAAATCCTAATCCGTACGCTTACACGGAGACGTGCGTCAGCACGTACGCTGACCCTAACACGTTTCCGTACACTCACCTGTGCCCTAAACCTTGCCGTTCCCTAACCCTAACCCTAGCCAGGAACGGAAAACTACCACCATCCCTACACCTTACCCTGCGCCGTACCCTAATCCTAATCTGTATGCTGACAATGACCCATGCGTCAGCACATAACCTGAACCTAACACGTTTCCGTACCCTCACCTGTGCCCTAAACCTTGCCGTTCCCTAAGCCTAACCCTAGGCCGGCACGGAATTCTACCACCAAACCTACACGTTACCCTACTCCGTACCCTAATCCTAACCCGTGCGTCAGCATGTACCCTGACCCTAACACGTTTCCGTACCCTCACCTGTGTCCTAAACCTTGCCGTTCCCTAAACCTCACCCTAGCGTGGAATGGAAACCTACCACAAAACCTACACCTTACCCTACGCCATACCCTAATCCTAATCCGTACGCTGACACTGACTAGTGCGTCAGCAAGTACCCTGACCCTAACAAGTTTCTGTACCCACACCTGTGTCCTAAACCTTGCCGTTCCCTAACCCTAACCCTAGCCCACCTACCACCATCCCTACACCTTACCCTACGCCGTACCCTAATCCTAATCTGTACGCTGACAATGACCCGTGCGTCAGCACATACCATGACCCTAACACGTTTCCGTACCCTCTCCTGTGCCCTAAACCTTGCCGTTCCCTAAACCTCACCCTAGCGTGGAATGGAATCCTACCACAAAACCTACACCTTACCCTACGCCATACCCTAATCCTAATCCGTACGCTGACACTGACCCTTGCGTCAGCATGTACCCTGACCCTAACACGTTTCCGTACCCACACCTGTGTCCTAAACCTTGCCGTTCCCTAACCCTAACCCTAGCCCAAACGGAAACCTACCACCATCCCTACACCTTACCCTACGCCGTACCCTAATCCTAATCTGTACGCTGACAATGACCCGTGCGTCAGCACATACCCTGACCCTAACACGTTTCCGTACCCTCACCTGTGCCCTAAACCTTGCCGTTCCCTAAGCCTAACCCTAGGCCGGCACGGAATCCTACCACCAACCCTACACGTTACCCTACGCCGTACCCTAATCCTAACCCGTGCGTCAGCATGTACCCTGACCCTAACACGTTTCCGTACCCTCACCTCTGTCCTAAACCTTGCCGTTCCCTAACCCTAACTCTAGCGAGGAATGGAAACCTACCACAAAACCTACACCTTACCCTACGCCGTACCCAAATCCTAATCCGTACGCTTACACGGAGACGTGCGTCAGCACGTACGCTGACCCTAACACGTTTCCGTACACTCACCTGTGCCCTAAACCTTGCCGTTCCCTAAGCCTAACCCTAGGCCGGCACGGAATCCTACCACCAACCCTACACGTTACCCTACGCCGTACCCTAATCCTAACCCGTGCGTCAGCATGTACCCTGACCCTAACACGTTTCCGTACCCTCACCTGTGCCCTAAGCCTTGCCGTTCCCTAACCCTAACGCTAGCCCGGAACGGAAACCTACCACCAACCCTACACATTACCATACGCCGTACCCTAATCCTAACCCGTGCGTCAGCATGTACCCTGACACTAACACGTTTCTGTACCCTCACCGGTGCCCTAAACCTTACCGTTCCCTAACCCTAACCCTAGCCCGGAACAGAAACGTACCACCAACCCTGCACCTTACCCTACACCGTACCCTAATCCTAATCCGTTTCCTGACACTGACCCATGCGTCAGCAAGTTCCCTGACCCTAACACGTTTCCGTACCCTCACCTCTGTCCTAAACCTTGCCGTTCCCTAACCCTAACCCTAGCGCGGAATGGAAACCTACCACAAAACCTACACCTTACCCTACGCCGTACCCAAATCCTAATCCGTACGCTTACACGGAGACGTGCGTCAGCACGTACGCTGACCCTAACACGTTTCCGTACACTCACCTGTGCCCTAAACCTTGCCGTTCCCTAACCCTAACCCTAGCCAGGAACGGAAAACTACCACCATCCCTACCCCTTACCCTACGCCGTACCCTAATCCTAATCTGTACGCTGACAATGACCCATGCGTCAGCACATACCCTGAACCTAACACGTTTCCGTACCCTCACCTGTGCCCTAAACCTTGCCATTCCCTAAGCCTAACCCTAGGCTGGCACGGAATCCTACCACCAACCCTACACGTTACCCTACTCTGTACCCTAATCCTAACCCGTGCGTCAGCATGTACCCTAACCCTAACACGTTTCCGTACCCTCACCTGTGCCCTAAACCTTGCCGTTCCTTAACCCTAACCCTAAACCTGAACGGAAACCTACCACCATCCCTACACCTTACCCTACGCCGTACCCTAATCCTAATCTGTACGCAGACAATGACCCGTGCGTCAGCACATACCCTGACCCTAACACGTTTCTGTACCCTCACCTGTGCCCTAAACCTTGCCGTTCCCTAAGCCTAAACCTAGGCCTGCAAGGAATCCTACCACCAACCCTACACGTTACCCTACGCCGTACCCTAATCCTAACCCGTGCATCAGCATGTACCTTGACCCTAACACGTTTCCGTACCCTCACCTGTGCCCTAAACCTTGCCATTCCCTAACCCTAACCCTAGCCCTGAATGGAAACCTACCACCAACCCTACACCTTACTCTATGCCGTACCCTAATCCTAATCCGTACGCTGACACTAACCCTTGCGTCAGCAAGTACCCTGACCCTAACACGTTTCCGTATCCTCACCTGTGTCCTAAACCTTGCCGTTCCCTAACCCTAACCGTAGCGTTGAATGGAAACCTACCACAAAACCTACACCTTACCCTACGCCATACCCTAATCCTAATCAGTACGCTGACACTGACCCGTGCGTCAGCACGTACCCTGACCCTAACATGTTTCCGTACACTCACCTGTGCCCTAAACCTTGCCGTTCCCTAACCCTAACCCTAGCCCGGAATGGAAACCTACCACCATCCCTACACCTTACCCTACACCGTACCCTAATCCTAATCAGTACGCTGACAATGACACATGTGTCAGCACATACCCTGAACCTAACACGTTTCCGTACCCTCACCTGTGCCCTAAACCTTGCCGTTCCCTAAGCCTAACCCTAGGCCGGCACGGAATTATACCACCAAGTCTACACGTTACCCTACGCCGTACCCTAATCCTGACCCGTGCGTCAGCATGTACCCTGACCCTAACACGTTTCCATACCCTCACCTGTGCCCTAAACCTTGCCATTCCCTAACCCTAACCCTAGCCCGAAACGGAAACCTACCACCATCCCTATACCTTACCCTACACCGTACCCTAATCCTAATCTGTACGCTGACAATGACCCATGTGTCAGCACATACCCTGACCCTAACACGTTTCCGTACCCTCACCTGTGCCCTAAACCTTGCCGTTCCCTAAGCCTAACCCTAGGCTGGCACGGAATCCTACCACCAAACCTACACGTTACCCTACACCGTACCCTAATCCAAACCCGTGCGTCAGCATGTACCCTGACCCTAACACGTTTCCGTACCCTCACCTGTGCCCTAAACCTTGCAGTTCCCTAACCCTAACCCTAGCCCGGAATGGAAACCTACCACCAACCCTACACCTTACCCTACGCCGTACCCTAATCCTAATCCGTACGCTGACACTGACCTGTGCGTCAACACGTACCCTGACCCTAACATGTTTCCGTACACTCACCTGTGCCCTAAGCCTTGCCGTTCCCTAACCCTAACGCTAGCCCGGAACGGAAACCTACCACCAACCCTACACATTACCATATGCTGTACCCTAATCCTAACCCGTGCGTCAGCATGTACCCTGACACTAACACGTTTCTGTACCCTCACCGGTGCCCTAAACCTTACCGTTCCCTAACCCTAGCCCTAGCCCGGAACAGAAACCTACCATCAACCCTACACCTTACCCTACACCGTACCCTAATCCTAATCCGTTCGCTGACACTGACCCGTGCGTCAGCAAGTTCCCTGACCCTAACACGTATCCGTACCCTCACCTCTGTCCTAAACCTTGCGTTCCCTAACCCTAACCCTAGCACGGAATGGAAATCTACCACAAAACCTACACCTTACCCTACGCCGTACCCAAATCCTAATCCGTACGCTTACACGGAGACGTGCGTCAGCATGTACGCTGACCCTAACACGTTTCCGTACACTCACCTGTGCCCTAAACCTTGCCATTCCCTAACCCTAACCCTAGCCAGGAACGGAAAACTACCACCATCCCTACACCTTACCCTGCGCCGTACCCTAATCCTAATCTGTACGCTGACAATGACCCATGCGTCAGCACATACCCTGAACCTAACACGTTTCCGTATCCTCACCTGTGCCCTAAACCTTGCCGTTCCCTAAGCCTAACCCTAGGCCGGCACGGAATTCTACCACCAAACCTACACGTTACCCTACTCCGTACCCTAATCCTAACCCGTGCGTCAGCATGTACCCTGACCCTAACACGTTTCCGTACCCTCACCTGTGTCCTAAACCTTGCCGTTCCCTGAACCTCACCCTAGCGTGGAATGGAAACCTACCACAAAACCTACACCTTACCCTACGCCATACCCTAATCCTAATCCGTACGCTGACACTGACTAGTGCGTCAGCAAGTACCCTGACCCTAACAAGTTTCTGTACCCACACCTGTGTCCTAAACCTTGCCGTTCCCTAACCCTAACCCTAGCCCAAACGGAAACCTACCACCATCCCTACACCTTACCCTACGCCGTACCCTAATCCTAATCTGTACGCTGACAATGACCCGTGCGTCAGCACATACCCTGACCCTAACACGTTTCCGTACCCTCATCTGTGCCCTAAACCTTGCCATTCCCTAAGCCTAACCCTAGGCTGGCACGGAATCCTACCACCAACCCTACACGTTACCCTACTCTGTACCCTAATCCTAACCCGTGCGTCAGCATGTACCCTAACCCTAACACGTTTCCGTACCCTCACCGGTGCCCTAAACCTTGCCGTTCCCTAACCCTAACCCTAGCCCAAACGGAAACCTACCACCATCCCTACACCTTACCCTACGCCGTACCCTAATCCTAATCCAGACGCTGACACTGACGCGTGCGTCAGCACGCACCCTGACCCTAACATGTTTCTGTACACTCACCTGTGCCCTAAACCTTGCCGTTCCCTAACCCTAACCCTAAACCTGAACGGAAACCTACCACCATCCCTACACCTTACCCTACGCCGTACCCTAATCCTAATCTGTACGCAGACAATGACCCGTGCGTCAGCACATACCCTGACCCTAACACGTTTCTGTACCCTCACCTGTGCCCTAAACCTTGCCGTTCCCTAAGCCTAAACCTAGGCCTGCACGGAATCCTACCACCAACCCTACACGTTACCCTACGCCGTACCCTAATCCTAACCCGTGCATCAGCATGTACCTTGACCCTAACACGTTTCCATACCCTCACCTGTGCCATAAACCTTGCCATTCCCTAACCCTAACCCTAGCCCTGAATGGAAACCTACCACCAACCCTACACCTTACTCTATGCCGTACCCTAATCCTAATCCGTACGCTGACACTGACCCTTGCGTCAGCAAGTACCCTGACCCTAACACGTTTCCGTATCCTCACCTGTGTCCTAAACCTTGCCGTTCCCTAACCCTAACCGTAGCGTTGAATGGAAACCTACCACAAAACCTACACCTTACCCTACGCCATACCCTAATCCTAATCCGTACGCTGACACTGACCCGTGCGTCAGCACGTACCCTGACCCTAACATGTTTCCGTACACTCACCTGTGCCCTAAACCTTGCCGTTCCCTAACCCTAACCCTAGCCCGGAATGGAAACCTACCACCATCCCTACACCTTACCCTACACCGTACCCTAATCCTAATCAGTACGCTGACAATGACACATGTGTCAGCACATACCCTGAACCTAACACGTTTCCGTACACTCACCGGTGCCCAAAACCTTGCCGTTCCCTAACCCTAACCCTAGCCCGGAACGGAAATCCCTACACCTTACCCTACGCCGTACCCTAATCATAATATGTACGCAAACAATGACCCGTGCGTCAGCACATACCCTGACCCTAACACGTTTCCGTACCCTCACCTGTGCCCTTAACCTTGCCGTTCCCTAAGCCTAACCCTAGGCCGGCACGGAATCCTACCACCAACCCTACACGTTACCCTACGCCATACCCTAATCCGAGCCCGTGCGTCAGCATGTACCCTGACCCTATCACGTTTCCGTACCCTCACCTGTGCCCTAAGCCTTGCCGTTCCCTAACCCTAACGCTAGCCCGGAACGGAAACCTACCACCAACCCTACACATTACCATACGCCGTACCCTAATCCTAACCCGTGCGTCAGCATGTACCCTGACACTAACACGTTTCTGTACCCTCACCGGTGCCCTAAACCTTACCGTTCCCTAACTCTAACCCTAGCCCGGAACAGAAACCTACCATCAACCCTACACCTTACCCTACACCGTACCCTAATCCTAATCCGTTCGCTGACACTGACCCATGGGTCAGCAAGTTCCCTGACCCTAACTCGTTTCCGTACCCTCACCTCTGTCCTAAACCTTGCCGTTCCCTAACCCTAACCCTAGCACGGAATGGAAACCTACCACAAAACCTACACCTTACCCTACGCCGTACCCAAATCCTAATCCGTACGCTTACACGGAGACGTGCGTCAGCACGTACGCTGACCCTAACACGTTTCCGTACACTCACCTGTGCCCTAAACCTTGCCGTTCCCTAACCCTAACCCTAGCCAGGAACGGAAAACTACCACCATCCCTACACCTTACCCTGCGCCGTACCCTAATCCTAATCTGTACGCTGACAATGACCCATGCGTCAGCACATAACCTGAACCTAACACGTTTCCGTACCCTCACCTGTGCCCTAAACCTTGCCGTTCCCTAAGCCTAACCCTAGGCCGGCACGGAATTCTACCACCAAACCTACACGTTACCCTACTCCGTACCCTAATCCTAACCCGTGCGTCAGCATGTACCCTGACCCTAACACGTTTCCGTACCCTCACCTGTGTCCTAAACCTTGCCGTTCCCTAAACCTCACCCTAGCGTGGAATGGAAACCTACCACAAAACCTACACCTTACCCTACGCCATACCCTAATCCTAATCCGTACGCTGACACTGACTAGTGCGTCAGCAAGTACCCTGACCCTAACAAGTTTCTGTACCCACACCTGTGTCCTAAACCTTGCCGTTCCCTAACCCTAACCCTAGCCCAAACGGAAACCTACCACCATTCCTACACCTTACCCTACGCCGTACCCTAATCCTAATCTGTACGCTGACAATGACCCGTGCGTCAGCACATACCATGACCCTAACACGTTTCCGTACCCTCTCCTGTGCCCTAAACCTTGCCGTTCCCTAAGCCTAACCCTAGGCCGGCACGGAATCCTACCACCAACCCTACACGTTACCCTACGCCGTACCCTAATCCTAACCCGTGCGTCAGCATGTACCCTGACCCTAACACGTTTCCGTACCCTCACCTGTGCCCTAAACCTTGCAGTTCCCTAACCCTAACCCTAGCCCGGAATGGAAACCTACCACCAACCCTACACCTTACCCTATGCCGTACCCTAATCCTAATCCGGACGCTGACACTGACGCGTGCGTCAGCACGCACCCTGACCCTAACATGTTTCCGTACACTCACCTGTGCCCTAAACCTTGCCGTTGCCTATCCCTAACCCTAAACCTGAACGGAAACCTACCACCATCCCTACACCTTACCCTACGCCGTACCCTAATCCTAATCTGTACGCAGACAATGACCCGTGCGTCAGCACATACCCTGACCCTAACACGTTTCTGTACCCTCACCTGTGCCCTAAACCTTGCCGTTCCCTAAGCCTAAACCTAGGCCTGCACGGAATCCTACCACCAACCCTACACGTTACCCTACGCCGTACCCTAATCCTAACCCGTGCATCAGCATGTACCTTGACCCTAACACGTTTCCGTACCCTCACCTGTGCCCTAAACCTTGCCATTCCCTAACCCTAACCCTAGCCCTGAATGGAAACCTACCACCAACCCTACACCTTACTCTATGCCGTACCCTAATCCTAATCCGTACGCTGACACTGACCCTTGCATCAGCAACTACCCTGACCCTAACACGTTTCCGTATCCTCACCTATGTCCTAAACCTTGCCGTTCCCTAACCCTAACCCTAGCGTTGAATGGAAACCTACCACAAAACCTACACCTTACCCTACGCCATACCCTAATCCTAATCCGTACGCTGACACTGACCCGTGCGTCAGCACGTACCCTGACCCTAACATGTTTCCGTACACTCACCTGTGCCCTAAACCTTGCCGTTCCCTAACCCTAACCCTGGCCCGGAATGGAAACCTACCACCATCCCTACACCTTACCCTACACCGTACCCTAATCCTAATCAGTACGCTGACAATGACACATGTGTCAGCACATACCCTGACCCTAACACGTTTCCGTACCCTCACCTGTGCCCTAAACCTTGCCGTTCCCTAAGCCTAAACCTAGGCCGGCACGGAATTCTAACACCAAGCCTACACGTTACCCTACGCCGTACCCTAATCCTAACCCGTGCGTCAGCATGTACCCTGACCCTAACACGTTTCCGTACCCTCACCTGTGCCCTAAGCCTTGCCGTTCCCTAACCCTAACGCTAGCCCGGAACGGAAACCTACCACCAACCCTACACATTACCATACGCCGTACCCTAATCCTAACCCGTGCGTCAGCATGTACCCTGACACTAACACGTTTCTGTACCCTCACCGGTGCCCTAAACCTTACCGTTCCCTAACTCTAACCCTAGCCCGGAACAGAAACCTACCATCAACCCTACACCTTACCCTACACCGTACCCTAATCCTAATCCGTTCGCTGACACTGACCCGTGCGTCAGCAAGTTCCCTGACCCTAACACGTTTCCGTACCCTCACCTCTGTCCTAAACCTTGCCGTTCCCTAACCCTAACCCTAGCACGGAATGGAAACCTACCACAAAACCTACACCTTACCCTACGCCGTACCCAAATCCTAATCTGTACGCTTACACGGAGACATGCGTCAGCACGTACGCTGACCCTAACACGTTTCTGTACCCTCACCTGTGCCCTAAACCTTGCCGTTCCCTAAGCCTAAACCTAGGCCTGCAAGGAATCCTACCACCAACCCTACACGTTACCCTACGCCGTACCCTAATCCTAACCCGTGCATCAGCATGTACCTTGACCCTAACGCGTTTCCGTACCCTCACCTGTGCCCTAAACCTTGCCATTCCCTAACCCTAACCCTAGACCTGAATGGAAACCTACCACCAACCCTACACCTTACTCTAAGCCGTACCCTAATCCTAATCCGTACGCTGACACTGACCCTTGCGTCAGCAAGTACCCTGACCCTAACACGTTTCCGTATCCTCACCTGTGTCCTAAACCTTGCCGTTCCCTAACCCTAACCCTAGCGTTGAATGGAAACCTACCACAAAACCTACACCTTACCCTACGCCATACCCTAATCCTAATCAGTACGCTGACACTGACCCGTTCGTCAGCACGTACCCTGACCCTAACATGTTTCCGTACACTCACCTGTGCCCTAAACCTTGCCGTTCCCTAACCCTAACCCTAGCCCGGAACGGAAACCTACCACCATCCCTATACCTTACCCTACACCGTACCCTAATCCTAATCTGTACGCTGACAATGACCCATGTGTCAGCACATACCCTGACCCTAACACGTTTCCGTACCCTCACCTGTGCCCTAAACCTTGCCGTTCTCTAAGCCTAACCCTAGACCGGCACGGAATTCTACCACCAAACCTACACGTTACCCTACTCCGTACCCTAATCCTAACCCGTACGTCAGCACATACCCTGACCCTAACACGTTTCCGTACCCTCACCTGTGCCCTAAACCTTGCCATTCCCTAAGCCTAACCCTAGGCCGGCACGGAATCCTACCACCAACCCTACACGTTACCCTACTCTGTACCCTAATCCTAAGCCGTGCGTCAGCATGTACCCTAACCCTAACACGTTTCCGTACCCTCACCTGTGCCCTAAACCTTGCCGTTCCCTAACCCTAACCCTAGCCCAGAACGGAAACCTACCACCATCCCTACACCTTACCCTATGCCGTACCCTAATCCTAATCTGTATGCTGACAATGACCCGTGCGTCAGCTCATACCCTGACCCTAACACGTTTCCGTACCCTCACCTGTGCCCTAAACCTTGCCGTTCCCTAAGCCTAACCCTAGGCCGGCACGGAATCCTACCACCAACCCTACACGTTACCCTACGCCGTACCCTAATCCTAACCCGTGCGTCAGCATGTACCCTAAACTAACACGTTTCCGTACCCTCACCTGTGCCCTAAACCTTGCAGTTCCCTAACCCTAACCCTAGCCCGGAATGGAAACCTACCACCAACCCTACACCTTACCCTACGCCGTACCCTAATCCTAATCCAGACGCTGACACTGACGCGTGCGTCAGCACGTACCCTGACCCTAACATGTTTCCGTACACTCACCTGTGCCCTAAACCTTGCCGTTCCCTAACCCTAACCCTAGCCCGGAACGGAAACCTACCACCATCCCTACACCTTACCCTACACCGTACCCTAATCCTAATCCGTACGCTGACACTGACCCGTGCGTCAGCACGTACCCTGACCCTAACATGTTTCCGTACACTCACCGGTGCCCAAAACCTTGCCGTTCCCTAACCCTAACCCTAGCCCGGAACGGAAATCCCTACACCTTACCCTACGCCGTACCCTAATCATAATATGTACGCAGACAATGACCCGTGCGTCAGCACATACCCTGAACCTAACACGTTTCTGTACCCTCACCTGTGCCCTAAACCTTGCCGTTCCCTAAGCCTAACCCTAGGCCGGCACGGAATCCTACCACCAACCCTACACGTTACCCTACACCGTACCCTAATCCTAACCCGTGCGTCAGCATGTACCCTGACCCTAACACGTTTCCGTACCCTCACCTGTGCCCTAAGCCTTGCCGTTCCCTAACCCTAACGCTAGCCCGGAACGGAAACCTACCACCAACCCTACACATTACCATACGCCGTACCCTAATCCTAACCCGTGCGTCAGCATGTACCCTGACACTAACACGTTTCTGTACCCTCACCGGTGCCCTAAACCTTACCGTTCCCTAACCCTAACCCTAGCCCGGAACAGAAACGTACCACCAACCCTGCACCTTACCCTACACCGTACCCTAATCCTAATCCGTTTCCTGACACTGACCCATGCGTCAGCAAGTTCCCTGACCCTAACACGTTTCCGTACCCTCACCTCTGTCTAAACCTTGCCGTTCCCTAACCCTAACCCTAGCGCGGAATGGAAACCTACCACAAAACCTACACCTTACCCTACGCCGTACCCAAATCCTAATCCGTACGCTTACACGGAGACGTGCATCAGCACGTACGCTGACCCTAACACGTTTCCGTACACTCACCTGTGCCCTAAACCTTGCCATTCCCTAACCCTAACCCTAGCCAGGAACGGAAAACTACCACCATCCCTACACCTTACCCTACGCCATACCCTAATCCTAATCTGTACGCTGACAATGACCCATGCGTCAGCACATACCCTGAACCTAACACGTTTCCGTACCCTCACCTGTGCCCTAAACCTTGCCATTCCCTAAGCCTAACCCTAGGCTGGCACGGAATCCTACCACCAACCCTACACGTTACCCTACTCTGTACCCTAATCCTAACCCGTGCGTCAGCATGTACCCTAACCCTAACACGTTTCCGTACCCTCACCTGTGCCCTAAACCTTGCCGTTCCCTAACCCTAACCCTAGCCCGGAACGGAAACCTACCACCATCCCTACACCTTACCCTATGCCGTACCCTAATCCTAATCTGTACGCTGACAATGACCCGTGCGTCAGCACATACCCTGACCCTAACACGTTTCCGTACCCTCACCTGTGCCCTAAACCTTGCCGTTCCCTAAGCCTAACCCTAGGCCGGCACGGAATCCTACCACCAACCCTACACGTTACCCTACGCCGTACCCAAATCCTAACCCGTGCGTCAGCATGTACCCTGAGCCTAACACGTTTCCGTACCCTCACCTGTGGCCTAAACCTTGCAGTTCCCTAACCCTAACCCTAGCCCGGAATGGAAACCTACCACCAACCCTACACCTTACCCTACGCCGTACCCTAATCCTAATCCGTATGCTGACACTGACCCTTGCGTCAGCAAGTACCCTGACCCTAACACGTTTCCGTATCCTCACCTGTGTCCTAAACCTTGCCGTTCCCTAACCCTAACCCTAGCCCGGAATGGAAACCTACCACCAACCCTACACCTTACTCTACGCCGTACCCTAATACTAATCCAGACGCTGACACTGACGCGTGCGTCAGCACGCACCCTGACCCTAACATGTTTCCGTACACTCACCTGTGCCCTAAACCTTGCCGTTCCCTAACCCTAACCCTAAACCTGAACGGAAACCTACCACCATCCCTACACCTTACCCTACGCCGTACCTTAATCCTAATCTGTACGCAGACAATGACCCGTGCGTCAGCAAGTACCCTGACCCTAACACGTTTCCGTATCCTCACCTGTGTCCTAAACCTTGCCGTTCCCTAACCCTAACCCTAGCGTTGAATGGAAACCTACCACAAAACCTACACCTTACCCTACGCCATACCCTAATCCTAATCAGTACGCTGACACTGACCCGTGCGTCAGCACGTACCCTGACCCTAACATGTTTCCGTACACTCACCTGTGCCCTAAACCTTGCCGTTCCCTAACCCTAACCCTAGCCCGGAATGGAAACCTACCACCATCCCTACACCTTACCCTACACCGTACCCTAATCCTAATCAGTACGCTGACAATGACACATGTGTCAGCACATACCCTGAACCTAACACGTTTCCGTACCCTCACCTGTGCCCTAAACCTTGCCGTTCCCTAAGCCTAACCCTAGTCCGGCACGGAAATCTACGACCAAACCTACACGTTACCCTACGCCGTACCCTAATCCTAACCCGTGCGTCAGCATGTACCCTGACCCTAACACGTTTCCATACCCTCACCTGTGCCCTAAACCTTGCCATTCCCTAACCCTAACCCTAGCCCGGAACGGAAACCTACCACCATCCCTATACCTTACCCTACACCGTACCCTAATCCTAATCTGTACGCTGACAATGACCCATGTGTCAGCACATACCCTGACCCTAACACGTTTCCGTACCCTCACCTGTGCCCTAAACCTTGCCGTTCTCTAAGCCTAACCCTAGACCGGCACGGAATTCTACCACCAAACCTACACGTTACCCTACTCCGTACCCTAATCCTAACCCGTACGTCAGCACATACCCTGACCCTAACACGTTTCCGTACCCTCACCTGTGCCCTAAACCTTGCCATTCCCTAAGCCTAACCCTAGGCCGGCACGGAATCCTACCACCAACCCTACATGTTACCCTACTCTGTACCCTAATCCTAAGCCGTGCGTCAGCATGTACCCTAACCCTAACACGTTTCCGTACCCTCACCTGTGCCCTAAACCTTGCCGTTCCCTAACCCTAACCCTAGACCAGAACGGAAACCTACCACCATCCCTACACCTTACCCTATGCCGTACCCTAATCCTAATCTGTATGCTGACAATGACCCGTGCGTCAGCTCATACCCTGACCCTAACACGTTTCCGTACCCTCACCTGTGCCCTAAACCTTGCTGTTCCCTAAGCCTAACCCTAGGCCGGCACGGAATCCTACCACCAAGCCTACACGTTACCCTACGCCGTACCCTAATCCTAACCCGTGCGTCAGCATGTACCCTAAACTAACACGTTTCCGTACCCTCACCTGTGCCCTAAACCTTGCAGTTCCCTAACCCTAACCCTAGCCCGGAATGGAAACCTACCACCAACCCTACACCTTACCCTACGCCGTACCCTAATCCTAATCCAGACGCTGACACTGACGCGTGCGTCAGCACGTACCCTGACCCTAACATGTTTCCGTACACTCACCTGTGCCCTAAACCTTGCCATTCCCTAACCCTAACCCTAGCCCGGAACGGAAACCTACCACCATCCCTACACCTTACTCTACACCGTACCCTAATCCTAATCCGTACGCTGACACTGACCCGTGCGTCAGCACGTACCCTGACCCTAACATGTTTCCGTACACTCACCGGTGCCCAAAACCTTGCCGTTCCCTAACCCTAACCCTAGCCCGGAACGGAAATCCCTACACCTTACCCTACGCCGTACCCTAATCATAATATGTACGCAGACAATGACCCGTGCGTCAGCACATACCCTGAACCTAACACGTTTCTGTACCCTCACCTGTGCCCTAAACCTTGCCGTTCCCTAAGCCTAACCCTAGGCCGGCACGGAATCCTACCACCAACCCTACACGTTACCCTACGCCGTACCCTAATCCTAACCCGTGCGTCAGCATGTACCCTGACCCTAACACGTTTCCGTACCCTCACCTGTGCCCTAAGCCTTGCCGTTCCCTAACCCTAACGCTAGCCCGGAACGGAAACCTACCACCAACCCTACACATTACCATACGCCGTACCCTAATCCTAACCCGTGCGTCAGCATGTACCCTGACACTAACACGTTTCTGTACCCTCACCGGTGCCCTAAACCTTACCGTTCCCTAACCCTAACCCTAGCCCGGAACAGAAACGTACCACCAACCCTGCACCTTACCCTACACCGTACCCTAATCCTAATCCGTTTCCTGACACTGACCCATGCGTCAGCAAGTTCCCTGACCCTAACACGTTTCCGTACCCTCACCTCTGTCTAAACCTTGCCGTTCCCTAACCCTAACCCTAGCGCGGAATGGAAACCTACCACAAAACCTACACCTTACCCTACGCCGTACCCAAATCCTAATCCGTACGCTTACACGGAGACGTGCATCAGCACGTACGCTGACCCTAACACGTTTCCGTACACTCACCTGTGCCCTAAACCTTGCCGTTCCCTAACCCTAACCCTAGCCAGGAACGGAAAACTACCACCATCCCTACACCTTACCCTACGCCATACCCTAATCCTAATCTGTACGCTGACAATGACCCATGCGTCAGCACATAACCTGAACCTAACACGTTTCCGTACCCTCACCTGTGCCCTAAACCTTGCCATTCCCTAAGCCTAACCCTAGGCTGGCACGGAATCCTACCACCAACCCTACACGTTACCCTACTCTGTACCCTAATCCTAAGCCGTGCGTCAGCATGTACCCTAACCCTAACACGTTTCCGTACCCTCACCTGTGCCCTAAACCTTGCCGTTCCCTAACCCTAACCCTAGCCCGGAACGGAAACCTACCACCATCCCTACACCTTACCCTATGCCGTACCCTAATCCTAATCTGTACGCTGACAATGACCCGTGCGTCAGCACATACCCTGACCCTAACACGTTTCCGTACCCTCACCTGTGCCCTAAACCTTGCCGTTCCCTAAGCCTAACCCTAGGCCGGCACGGATTCCTACCACCAACCCTACACGTTACCCTAAGCCGTACCCTAATCCTAACCCGTGCGTCAGCATGTACCCTGACCCTAACACGTTTCCGTACCCTCACCTGTGCCCTAAGCCTTGCCGTTCCCTAACCCTAACCCTAGCCCGGAACGGAAACCTACCCCCAACCCTACACATTACCATACGCCGTACCCTAATCCTAACCCGTGCGTCAGCATGTACCCTGACACTAACACGTTTCTGTACCCTCACCGGTGCCCTAAACCTTACCGTTCCCTAACCCTAACCCTAGCCCGGAACAGAAACGTACCACCAACCCTACACCTTACCCTACACCGTACCCTAATCCTAATCCGTTCGCTGACACTGACCCATGCGTCAGCAAGTTCCCTGACCCTAACACGTTTCCGTACCCTCACCTCTGTCCTAAACCTTGCCGTTCACTAACCCTAACCCTAGCGTGGAATGGAAACCTACCACAAAACCTACACCTTACCCTACGCCGTACCCAAATCCTAATCCGTACGCTTACACGGAGACGTGCGTCAGCACGTACGCTGACCCTAACACGTTTCCGTACACTCACCTGTGCCCTAAACCTTGCCGTTCCCTAACCCTAACCCTAGCCAGGAACGGAAAACTACCACCATCCCTACACCTTACCTTACGCCGTACCCTAATCCTAATCTGTACGCCGACAATGACCAATGCGTCAGCACATACCCTGAACCTAACACGTTTCCGTACCCTCACCTGTGCCCTAAACCTTGCCATTCCCTAAGCCTAACCCTAGGCCGGCACGGAATCCTACCACCAAACCTACACGTTACCCTACTCTGTACCCTAATCCTAAGCCGTGCGTCAGCATGTACCCTAACCCTAACACGTTTCCGTACCCTCACCTGTGCCCTAAACCTTGCCGTTCCCTAACCCTAACCCTAGCCCAGAACGGAAACCTACCACCATCCCTACACCTTACCCTATGCCGTACCCTAATCCTAATCTGTATGCTGACAATGACCCGTGCGTCAGCTCATACCCTGACCCTAACACGTTTCCGTACCCTCACCTGTGCCCTAAACCTTGCCGTTCCCTAAGCCTAACCCTAGGCCGGCACGGAATCCTACCACCAACCCTACACGTTACCCTACGCCGTACCCTAATCCTAACCCGTGCGTCAGCATGTACCCTAAACTAACACGTTTCCGTACCCTCACCTGTGCCCTAAACCTTGCAGTTCCCTAACCCTAACCCTAGCCCGGAATGGAAACCTACCACCAACCCTACACCTTACCCTACGCCGTACCCTAATCCTAATCCAGACACTGACACTGACGCGTGCGTCAGCACGTACCCTGACCCTAACATGTTTCCGTACACTCACCTGTGCCCTAAACCTTGCCGTTCCCTAACCCTAACCCTAGCCCGGAACGGAAACCTACCACCATCCGTACACCTTACCCTACACCGTACCCTAATCCTAATCCGTACGCTGACACTGACCCGTGCGTCAGCACGTACCCTGACCCTAACATGTTTCCGTACACTCACCGGTGCCCAAAACCTTGCCGTTCCCTAACCCTAACCCTAGCCCGGAACGGAAATCCCTACACCTTACCCTATGCCGTACCCTAATCATAATATGTACGCAAACAATGACCCGTGCGTCAGCACATACCCTGACCCTAACACGTTTCCGTACCCTCACCTGTGCCCTAAACCTTGCCGTTCCCTAAGCCTAACCCTAGGCCGGCACGGAATCCTACCACCAACCCTACACGTTACCCTACACCGTACCCTAATCCTAACCCGTGCGTCAGCATGTACCCTGACCCTAACACGTTTCCGTACCCTCACCTGTGCCCTAATCCTTGCAGTTCCCTAACCCTAACCCTAGCCCGGAATGGAAACCTACCACCAACCCTACACCTTACCCTAAGCCGTACCCTAATCCTAATCCAGACGCTCAAACTGACGCGTGCGTCAGCACGTACCCTGACCCTAACATGTTTCCGTACACTCACCTGTGCCCTAAACCTTGCTGTTAGCTAACCCTAACCCTAAACCTGAACGGAAACCTACCAGCATCCCTACACCTTACCCTACGCCGTACCCTAATCCTAATCGGTACGCTGACACTGACCCTTGCGTCAGCAAGTACCCTGACCCTAACACGTTTCCGTATCCTCACCTGTGTCCTAAACCTTGCCGTTCCCTAACCCTAAACCTAGAGTTGAATGGAAACCTACCAAAAAAGCTACACCTTACCCTACGCCATACCCTAATCCTAATCCGTACGCTGACACTGACCCGTGCCTCAGCACGTACCCTGACCCTAACATGTTTCCGTACACTCACCTGTGCCCTAAACCTTGCCGTTCCCTAACCCTAACCCTAGCCCGGAACGGAAACCTACCACCATCCCTACACCTTACCCTACACCGTACCCTAATCCTAATCCGTACGCTGACACTGACCCGTGCGTCAGCACGTACCCTGACCCTAACATGTTTCCGTACACTCACCGCTGCCCAAAACCTTGCCGTTCCCTAACCCTAACCCTAGCCAGGAACGGAAATCCCTACACCTTATCCTACGCCGTACCCTAATCATAATATGTTCGCAGACAATGACCCGTGCGTCAGCACATACCCTGACCCTAACACGTTTCTGTACCCTCACCTGTGCCCTAAACCTTGCCGTTCCCTAAGCCTAACCCTAGGCCGGCACGGAATCCGACCACCAACCCTACACGTTACCCTACGCCGTACCCTAATCCTAATCCGTGCGTCAGCATGTACCCTGACCCTAACACGTTTCCGTACCCTCACCTGTGCCCTAAGCCTTGCCGTTCCCTAACCCTAACGCTAGCCCGGAACGGAAACGTATCACCAACCCTACACATTACCATACGCCGTACCCTAATCCTAACCCGTGCGTCAGCATGTACCCTGACACTAACACGTTTCTGTACCCTCACCGGTGCCCTAAACCTTACCGTTCCCTAACCCTAACCCTAGCCCGGAACAGAAACGTACCACCAACCCTGCACCTTACCCTACACCGTACCCTAATCCTAATCCGTTTCCTGACACTGACCCATGCGTCAGCAAGTTCCCTGACCCTAACACGTTTCCGTACCCTCACCTCTGTCCTAAACCTTGCCGTTCCCTAACCCTAACCCTAGCGCGGAATGGAAACCTACCACAAAACCTACACCTTACCCTACGCCGTACCCAAATCCTAATCCGTACGCTTACACGGAGACGTGCGTCAGCACGTACGCTGACCCTAACACGTTTCCGTACACTCACCTGTGCCCTAAAGCTTGCCATTCCCTAACCCTAACCCTAGCCAGGAACGGAAAACTACCACCATCCCTACACCTTACCCTACGCCGTACCCTAATCCTAATCTGTACGCTGACAATGACCCATGCGTCAGCACATACCCTGAACCTAACACGTTTCCGTACCCTCACCTGTGCCCTAAACCTTGCCATTCCCTAAGCCTAACCCTAGGCTGGCACGGAATCCTACCACCAACCCTACACGTTACCCTACTCTGTACCCTAATCCTAACCCGTGCGTCAGTATGTACCCTAACCCTAACACGTTTCCGTACCCTCACCTGTGCCCTAAACCTTGCCGTTCCCTAACCCTAACCCTAGCCCGGAACGGAAACCTACCACCATCCCTACACCTTACCCTACGTCGTACCCTAATCCTAATCTGTACGCTGACAATGACCCGTGCGTCAGCACATACCCTGACCCTAACACGTTTCCGTACCCTCACCTGTGCCCTAAACCTTGCCGTTCCCTAAGCCTAACCCTAGGCCGGCACGGAATCCTACCACCAACCCTACACGTTACCCTACGCCGTACCCTAATCCTAACCCGTGCGTCAGCATGTACCCTGAGCCTAACACGTTTCCGTACCCTCACCTGTGCCCTAAACCTTGCAGTTCCCTAACCCTAACCCTAGCCCGTAATGGAAACCTACCACCAACCCTACACCTTACCCTACGCCGTACCCTAATCCTAATCCAGACGCTGACACTGACGCGTGCGTCAGCACGCACCCTGACCCTAACATGTTTCCGTACACTCACCTGTGCCCTAAACCTTGCTGTTCCCTAACCCTAACCCTAAACCTGAACGGAAACCTACCACCATCCCTACACCTTACCCTACGCCGTACCCTAATCCTAATCTGTACGCAGACAATGACCCGTGCGTCAGCACATACCCTGACCCTAACACGTTTCTGTACCCTCACCTGTGCCCTAAACCTTGCCGTTCCCTAAGCCTAAACCTAGGCCTGCAAGGAATCCTACCACCAACCCTACACGTTACCCTACGCCGTACCCTAATCCTAACCCGTACATCAGCATATACCTTGACCCTAACGCGTTTCCGTACCCTCACCTGTGCCCTAAACCTTGCCATTCCCTAACCCTAACCCTAGCCCTGAATGGAAACCTACCACCAACCCTACACCTTACTCTATGCCGTACCCTAATCCTAATCCGTACGCTGACACTGACCCTTGCGTCAGCAAGTACCCTGACCCTAACACGTTTCCGTATCCTCACCTGTGTCCTAAACCTTGCCGTTCCCTAACCCTAACCCTAGCGTTGAATGGAAACCTACCACAAAACCTACACCTTACCCTACGCCATACCCTAATCCTAATCAGTACGCTGACACTGACCCGTGCGTCAGCACGTACCCTGACCCTAACATGTTTCCGTACACTCACCTGTGCCCTAAACCTTGCCGTTCCCTAACCCTAACCCTAGCCCGGAATGGAAACCTACCACCATCCCTACACCTTACCCTACACCGTACCCTAATCCTAATCAGTACGCTGACAATGACACATGTGTCAGCACATACCCTGAACCTAACACGTTTCCGTACCCTCACCTGTGCCCTAAACCTTGCCGTTCCCTAAGCCTAACCCTAGGCCGGCACGGAATTCTACCACCAAGCCTACACGTTACCCTACGCCGTACCCTAATCCTAACCCGTGCGTCAGCATGTACCCTGACCCTAACACGTTTCCATACCCTCACCTGTGCCCTAAACCTTGCCATTCCCTAACCCTAACCCTAGCCCAGAATGGAAACCTACCACCAACCCTACACCTTACCCTACACCGTACCCTAATCCTAACCCGTGCGTCAGCACATACCCTGACCCTAACACGTTTCCGTACCCTCACCTGTGCCCTAAACCTTGCCGTTCTCTAAGCCTAACCCTAGACCGGCACGGAATTCTACCACCAAACCTACACGTTACCCTACTCCGTACCCTAATCCTAACCCGTGCGTCAGCACATACCCTGACCCTAACACGTTTCCGTACCCTCACCTGTGCCCTAAACCTTGCCGTTCCCTAAGCCTAACCCTAGGCTGGCACGGAATCCTACCACCAAACCTACACGTTACCCTACACCGTACCCTAATCCAAACCCGTGCGTCAGCATGTACCCTGACCCTAACACGTTTCCGTACCCTCACCTGTGCCCTAAACCTTGCAGTTCCCTAACCCTAACCCTAGCCCGGAATGGAAACCTACCACCAACCCTACACCTTACCCTACGCCGTACCCTAATCCTAATCCGTACGCTGACACTGACCCGTTCGTCAACACATACCCTGACCCTAACATGTTTCCGTACACTCACCGGTGCCCAAAACCTTGCCGTTCCCTAACCCTAACCCTAGCCCGGAACGGAAATCCCTACACCTTACCCTACGCCGTACCCAAATCCTAATCCGTACGCTTACACGGAGACGTGCGTCAGCACGTACGCTGACCCTAACACGTTTCCGTACACTCACCTGTGCCCTAAAGCTTGCCATTCCCTAACCCTAACCCTAGCCAGGAACGGAAAACTACCACCATCCCTACACCTTACCCTACACCGTACCCTAATCCTAATCTGTACGCTGACAATGACCCATGCGTCAGCACATACCCTGAACCTAACACGTTTCCGTACCCTCACCTGTGCCCTAAACCTTGCCATTCCCTAAGCCTAACCCTAGGCTGGCACGGAATCCTACCACCAACCCTACACGTTACCCTACTCTGTACCCTAATCCTAACCCGTGCGTCAGTATGTACCCTAACCCTAACACGTTTCCGTACCCTCACCTGTGCCCTAAACCTTGCCGTTCCCTAACCCTAACCCTAGCCCGGAACGGAAACCTACCACCATCCCTACACCTTACCCTACGTCGTACCCTAATCCTAATCTGTACGCTGACAATGACCCGTGCGTCAGCACATACCCTGACCCTAACACGTTTCCGTACCCTCACTTGTGCCCTAAACCTTGCCGTTCCCTAAGCCTAACCCTAGGCCGGCACGGAATGCTACCACCAACCCTACACGTTACCCTACGCCGTACCCTAATCCTAACCCGTGCGTCAGCATGTACCCTGAGCCTAACACGTTTCCGTACCCTCACCTGTGCCCTAAACCTTGCAGTTCCCTAACCCTAACCCTAGCCCGGAATGGAAACCTACCACCAACCCTACACCTTACCCTACACCGTACCCTAATCCTAATCAGTACGCTGACAATGACACATGTGTCAGCACATACCCTGAACCTAACACGTTTCCGTACACTCACCGGTGCCCAAAACCTTGCCGTTCCCTAACCCTAACCCTAGCCCGGAACGGAAATCCCTACACCTTACCCTACGCCGTACCCTAATCATAATATGTACGCAAACAATGACCCGTGCGTCAGCACATACCCTGACCCTAACACGTTTCCGTACCCTCACCTGTGCCCTTAACCTTGCCGTTCCCTAAGCCTAACCCTAGGCCGGCACGGAATCCTACCACCAACCCTACACGTTACCCTACGCCATACCCTAATCCGAGCCCGTGCGTCAGCATGTACCCTGACCCTATCACGTTTCCGTACCCTCACCTGTGCCCTAAGCCTTGCCGTTCCCTAACCCTAACGCTAGCCCGGAACGGAAACCTACCACCAACCCTACACATTACCATACGCCGTACCCTAATCCTAACCCGTGCGTCAGCATGTACCCTGACACTAACACGTTTCTGTACCCTCACCGGTGCCCTAAACCTTACCGTTCCCTAACTCTAACCCTAGCCCGGAACAGAAACCTACCATCAACCCTACACCTTACCCTACACCGTACCCTAATCCTAATCCGTTCGCTGACACTGACCCATGCGTCAGCAAGTTCCCTGACCCTAACTCGTTTCCGTACCCTCACCTCTGTCCTAAACCTTGCCGTTCCCTAACCCTAACCCTAGCACGGAATGGAAACCTACCACAAAACCTACACCTTACCCTACGCCGTACCCAAATCCTAATCCGTACGCTTACACGGAGACGTGCGTCAGCACGTACGCTGACCCTAACACGTTTCCGTACACTCACCTGTGCCCTAAACCTTGCCGTTCCCTAACCCTAACCCTAGCCAGGAACGGAAAACTACCACCATCCCTACACCTTACCCTGCGCCGTACCCTAATCCTAATCTGTACGCTGACAATGACCCATGCGTCAGCACATAACCTGAACCTAACACGTTTCCGTACCCTCACCTGTGCCCTAAACCTTGCCGTTCCCTAAGCCTAACCCTAGGCCGGCACGGAATTCTACCACCAAACCTACACGTTACCCTACTCCGTACCCTAATCCTAACCCGTGCGTCAGCATGTACCCTGACCCTAACACGTTTCCGTACCCTCACCTGTGTCCTAAACCTTGCCGTTCCCTAAACCTCACCCTAGCGTGGAATGGAAACCTACCACAAAACCTACACCTTACCCTACGCCATACCCTAATCCTAATCCGTACGCTGACACTGACTAGTGCGTCAGCAAGTACCCTGACCCTAACAAGTTTCTGTACCCACACCTGTGTCCTAAACCTTGCCGTTCCCTAACCCTAACCCTAGCCCAAACGGAAACCTACCACCATCCCTACACCTTACCCTACGCCGTACCCTAATCCTAATCTGTACGCTGACAATGACCCGTGCGTCAGCACATACCATGACCCTAACACGTTTCCGTACCCTCTCCTGTGCCCTAAACCTTGCCGTTCCCTAAGCCTAACCCTAGGCCGGCACGGAATCCTACCACCAACCCTACACGTTACCCTACGCCGTACCCTAATCCTAACCCGTGCGTCAGCATGTACCCTGACCCTAACACGTTTCCGTACCCTCACCTGTGCCCTAAACCTTGCAGTTCCCTAACCCTAACCCTAGCCCGGAATGGAAACCTACCACCAACCCTACACCTTACCCTATGCCGTACCCTAATCCTAATCCGGACGCTGACACTGACGCGTGCGTCAGCACGCACCCTGACCCTAACATGTTTCCGTACACTCACCTGTGCCCTAAACCTTGCCGTTGCCTATCCCTAACCCTAAACCTGAACGGAAACCTACCACCATCCCTACACCTTACCCTACGCCGTACCCTAATCCTAATCTGTACGCAGACAATGACCCGTGCGTCAGCACATACCCTGACCCTAACACGTTTCTGTACCCTCACCTGTGCCCTAAACCTTGCCGTTCCCTAAGCCTAAACCTAGGCCTGCACGGAATCCTACCACCAACCCTACACGTTACCCTACGCCGTACCCTAATCCTAACCCGTGCATCAGCATGTACCCTGACCCTAACACGTTTCCGTATCCTCACCTATGTCCTAAACCTTGCCGTTCCCTAACCCTAACCCTAGCGTTGAATGGAAACCTACCACAAAACCTACACCTTACCCTACGCCATACCCTAATCCTAATCCGTACGCTGACACTGACCCGTGCGTCAGCACGTACCCTGACCCTAACATGTTTCCGTACACTCACCTGTGCCCTAAACCTTGCCGTTCCCTAACCCTAACCCTGGCCCGGAATGGAAACCTACCACCATCCCTACACCTTACCCTACACCGTACCCTAATCCTAATCAG
Organism: Mesoplodon densirostris; assembly: GCF_025265405.1. Taxonomy (NCBI): domain Eukaryota; kingdom Metazoa; phylum Chordata; class Mammalia; order Artiodactyla; family Ziphiidae; genus Mesoplodon; species Mesoplodon densirostris. Next base: position 155,471,963 of record NC_082665.1, on the reverse strand, counting down.
TACGCTGACAATGACACATGTGTCAGCACATACCCTGACCCTAACACGTTTCCGTACCCTCACCTGTGCCCTAAACCTTGCCGTTCCCTAAGCCTAAACCTAGGCCGGCACGGAATTCTAACACCAAGCCTACACGTTACCCTACGCCGTACCCTAATCCTAACCCGTGCGTCAGCATGTACCCTGACCCTAACACGTTTCCGTACCCTCACCTGTGCCCTAAGCCTTGCCGTTCCCTAACCCTAACGCTAGCCCGGAACGGAAACCTACCACCAACCCTACACATTACCATACGCCGTACCCTAATCCTAACCCGTGCGTCAGCATGTACCCTGACACTAACACGTTTCTGTACCCTCACCGGTGCCCTAAACCTTACCGTTCCCTAACTCTAACCCTAGCCCGGAACAGAAACCTACCATCAACCCTACACCTTACCCTACACCGTACCCTAATCCTAATCCGTTCGCTGACACTGACCCGTGCGTCAGCAAGTTCCCTGACCCTAACACGTTTCCGTACCCTCACCTCTGTCCTAAACCTTGCCGTTCCCTAACCCTAACCCTAGCACGGAATGGAAACCTACCACAAAACCTACACCTTACCCTACGCCGTACCCAAATCCTAATCTGTACGCTTACACGGAGACATGCGTCAGCACGTACGCTGACCCTAACACGTTTCTGTACCCTCACCTGTGCCCTAAACCTTGCCGTTCCCTAAGCCTAAACCTAGGCCTGCAAGGAATCCTACCACCAACCCTACACGTTACCCTACGCCGTACCCTAATCCTAACCCGTGCATCAGCATGTACCTTGACCCTAACGCGTTTCCGTACCCTCACCTGTGCCCTAAACCTTGCCGTTCCCTAACCCTAACCCTAAACCTGAACGGAAACCTACCACCATCCCTACACCTTACCCTACGCCGTACCTTAATCCTAATCTGTACGCAGACAATGACCCGTGCGTCAGCAAGTACCCTGACCCTAACACGTTTCCGTATCCTCACCTGTGTCCTAAACCTTGCCGTTCCCTAACCCTAACCCTAGCGTTGAATGGAAACCTACCACAAAACCTACACCTTACCCTACGCCATACCCTAATCCTAATCAGTACGCTGACACTGACCCGTGCGTCAGCACGTACCCTGACCCTAACATGTTTCCGTACACTCACCTGTGCCCTAAACCTTGCCGTTCCCTAACCCTAACCCTAGCCCGGAATGGAAACCTACCACCATCCCTACACCTTACCCTACACCGTACCCTAATCCTAATCAGTACGCTGACAATGACACATGTGTCAGCACATACCCTGAACCTAACACGTTTCCGTACCCTCACCTGTGCCCTAAACCTTGCCGTTCCCTAAGCCTAACCCTAGTCCGGCACGGAAATCTACGACCAAACCTACACGTTACCCTACGCCGTACCCTAATCCTAACCCGTGCGTCAGCATGTACCCTGACCCTAACACGTTTCCATACCCTCACCTGTGCCCTAAACCTTGCCATTCCCTAACCCTAACCCTAGCCCGGAACGGAAACCTACCACCATCCCTATACCTTACCCTACACCGTACCCTAATCCTAATCTGTACGCTGACAATGACCCATGTGTCAGCACATACCCTGACCCTAACACGTTTCCGTACCCTCACCTGTGCCCTAAACCTTGCCGTTCTCTAAGCCTAACCCTAGACCGGCACGGAATTCTACCACCAAACCTACACGTTACCCTACTCCGTACCCTAATCCTAACCCGTACGTCAGCACATACCCTGACCCTAACACGTTTCCGTACCCTCACCTGTGCCCTAAACCTTGCCATTCCCTAAGCCTAACCCTAGGCCGGCACGGAATCCTACCACCAACCCTACATGTTACCCTACTCTGTACCCTAATCCTAAGCCGTGCGTCAGCATGTACCCTAACCCTAACACGTTTCCGTACCCTCACCTGTGCCCTAAACCTTGCCGTTCCCTAACCCTAACCCTAGCCCGGAACGGAAATCCCTACACCTTACCCTACGCCGTACCCTAATCATAATATGTACGCAGACAATGACCCGTGCGTCAGCACATACCCTGAACCTAACACGTTTCTGTACCCTCACCTGTGCCCTAAACCTTGCCGTTCCCTAAGCCTAACCCTAGGCCGGCACGGAATCCTACCACCAACCCTACACGTTACCCTACGCCGTACCCTAATCCTAACCCGTGCGTCAGCATGTACCCTGACCCTAACACGTTTCCGTACCCTCACCTGTGCCCTAAGCCTTGCCGTTCCCTAACCCTAACGCTAGCCCGGAACGGAAACCTACCACCAACCCTACACATTACCATACGCCGTACCCTAATCCTAACCCGTGCGTCAGCATGTACCCTGACACTAACACGTTTCTGTACCCTCACCGGTGCCCTAAACCTTACCGTTCCCTAACCCTAACCCTAGCCCGGAACAGAAACGTACCACCAACCCTGCACCTTACCCTACACCGTACCCTAATCCTAATCCGTTTCCTGACACTGACCCATGCGTCAGCAAGTTCCCTGACCCTAACACGTTTCCGTACCCTCACCTCTGTCTAAACCTTGCCGTTCCCTAACCCTAACCCTAGCGCGGAATGGAAACCTACCACAAAACCTACACCTTACCCTACGCCGTACCCAAATCCTAATCCGTACGCTTACACGGAGACGTGCATCAGCACGTACGCTGACCCTAACACGTTTCCGTACACTCACCTGTGCCCTAAACCTTGCCGTTCCCTAACCCTAACCCTAGCCAGGAACGGAAAACTACCACCATCCCTACACCTTACCCTACGCCATACCCTAATCCTAATCTGTACGCTGACAATGACCCATGCGTCAGCACATACCCTGAACCTAACACGTTTCCGTACCCTCACCTGTGCCCTAAACCTTGCCATTCCCTAAGCCTAACCCTAGGCTGGCACGGAATCCTACCACCAACCCTACACGTTACCCTACTCTGTACCCTAATCCTAACCCGTGCGTCAGCATGTACCCTAACCCTAACACGTTTCCGTACCCTCACCTGTGCCCTAAACCTTGCCGTTCCCTAACCCTAACCCTAGCCCGGAACGGAAACCTACCACCATCCCTACACCTTACCCTATGCCGTACCCTAATCCTAATCTGTACGCTGACAATGACCCGTGCGTCAGCACATACCCTGACCCTAACACGTTTCCGTACCCTCACCTGTGCCCTAAACCTTGCCGTTCCCTAAGCCTAACCCTAGGCCGGCACGGATTCCTACCACCAACCCTACACGTTACCCTAAGCCGTACCCTAATCCTAACCCGTGCGTCAGCATGTACCCTGACCCTAACACGTTTCCGTACCCTCACCTGTGCCCTAAGCCTTGCCGTTCCATAACCCTAACCCTAGCCCGGAACGGAAACCTACCACCAACCCTACACATTACCATACGCCGTACCCTAATCCTAACCCGTGCGTCAGCATGTACCCTGACACTAACACGTTTCTGTACCCTCACCGGTGCCCTAAACCTTACCGTTCCCTAACCCTAACCCTAGCCCGGAACAGAAACGTACCACCAACCCTACACCTTACCCTACACCGTACCCTAATCCTAATCCGTTCGCTGACACTGACCCATGCGTCAGCAAGTTCCCTGACCCTAACACGTTTCCGTACCCTCACCTCTGTCCTAAACCTTGCCGTTCACTAACCCTAACCCTAGCGTGGAATGGAAACCTACCACAAAACCTACACCTTACCCTACGCCGTACCCAAATCCTAATCCGTACGCTTACACGGAGACGTGCGTCAGCACGTACGCTGACCCTAACACGTTTCCGTACACTCACCTGTGCCCTGAACCTTGCCGTTCCCTAGCCCTAACCCTAGCCAGGAACGGAAAACTACCACCATCCCTACACCTTACCTTACGCCGTACCCTAATCCTAATCTGTACGCCGACAATGACCAATGCGTCAGCACATACCCTGAACCTAACACGTTTCCGTACCCTCACCTGTGCCCTAAACCTTGCCATTCCCTAAGCCTCACCCTAGGCCGGCACGGAATCCTACCACCAAACCTACACGTTACCCTACTCTGTACCCTAATCCTAAGCCGTGCGTCAGCATGTACCCTAACCCTAACACGTTTCTGTACCCTCACCTGTGCCCTAAACCTTGCCGTTCCCTAACCCTAACCCTAGCCCAGAACGGAAACCTACCACCATCCCTACACCTTACCCTATGCCGTACCCTAATCCTAATCTGTATGCTGACAATGACCCGTGCGTCAGCTCATACCCTGACCCTAACACGTTTCCGTACCCTCACCTGTGCCCTAAACCTTGCCGTTCCCTAAGCCTAACCCTAGGCCGGCACGGAATCCTACCACCAACCCTACACGTTACCCTACGCCGTACCCTAATCCTAACCCGTGCGTCAGCATGTACCCTAAACTAACACGTTTCCGTACCCTCACCTGTGCCCTAAACCTTGCAGTTCCCTAACCCTAACCCTAGCCCGGAATGGAAACCTACCACCAACCCTACACCTTACCCTACGCCGTACCCTAATCCTAATCCAGACACTGACACTGACGCGTGCGTCAGCACATACCCTGACCCTAACATGTTTCCGTACACTCACCTGTGCCCTAAACCTTGCCGTTCCCTAACCCTAACCCTAGCCCGGAACGGAAACCTACCACCATCCCTACACCTTACCCTACACCGTACCCTAATCCTAATCCGTACGCTGACACTGACCCGTGCGTCAGCACGTACCCTGACCCTAACATGTTTCCGTACACTCACCGGTGCCCAAAACCTTGCCGTTCCCTAACCCTAACCCTAGCCCGGAACGGAAATCCCTACACCTTACCCTATGCCGTACCCTAATCATAATATGTACGCAAACAATGACCCGTGCGTCAGCACATACCCTGACCCTAACACGTTTCCGTACCCTCACCTGTGCCCTAAACCTTGCCGTTCCCTAAGCCTAACCCTAGGCCGGCACGGAATCCTACCACCAACCCTACACGTTACCCTACACCGTACCCTAATCCTGACCCGTGCGTCAGCATGTACCCTGACCCTAACACGTTTCCGTACCCTCACCTGTGCCCTAAACCTTGCAGTTCCCTAACCCTAACCCTAGCCCGGAATGGAAACCTACCACCAACCCTACACCTTACCCTAAGCCGTACCCTAATCCTAATCCAGACGCTCAAACTGACGCGTGCGTCAGCACGTACCCTGACCCTAACATGTTTCCGTACACTCACCTGTGCCCTAAACCTTGCTGTTAGCTAACCCTAACCCTAAACCTGAACGGAAACCTACCAGCATCCCTACACCTTACCCTACGCCGTACCCTAATCCTAATCCGTACGCTGACACTGACCCTTGCGTCAGCAAGTACCCTGACCCTAACACGTTTCCGTATCCTCACCTGTGTCCTAAACCTTGCCGTTCCCTAACCCTAAACCTAGAGTTGAATGGAAACCTACCAAAAAAGCTACACCTTACCCTACGCCATACCCTAATCCTAATCCGTACGCTGACACTGACCCGTGCCTCAGCACGTACCCTGACCCTAACATGTTTCCGTACACTCACCTGTGCCCTAAACCTTGCCGTTCCCTAACCCTAACCCTAGCCCGGAACGGAAACCTACCACCATCCCTACACCTTACCCTACACCGTACCCTAATCCTAATCCGTACGCTGACACTGACCCGTGCGTCAGCACGTACCCTGACCCTAACATGTTTCCGTACACTCACCGCTGCCCAAAACCTTGCCGTTCCCTAACCCTAACCCTAGCCAGGAACGGAAATCCCTACACCTTATCCTACGCCGTACCCTAATCATAATATGTTCGCAGACAATGACCCGTGCGTCAGCACATACCCTGACCCTAACACGTTTCTGTACCCTCACCTGTGCCCTAAACCTTGCCGTTCCCTAAGCCTAACCCTAGGCCGGCACGGAATCCGACCACCAACCCTACACGTTACCCTACGCCGTACCCTAATCCTAACCCGTGCGTCAGCATGTACCCTGACCCTAACACGTTTCCGTACCCTCACCTGTGCCCTAAGCCTTGCCGTTCCCTAACCCTAACGCTAGCCCGGAACGGAAACGTACCACCAACCCTACACATTACCATACGCCGTACCCTAATCCTAACCCGTGCGTCAGCATGTACCCTGACACTAACACGTTTCTGTACCCTCACCGGTGCCCTAAACCTTACCGTTCCCTAACCCTAACCCTAGCCCGGAACAGAAACGTACCACCAACCCTGCACCTTACCCTACACCGTACCCTAATCCTAATCCGTTTCCTGACCCTGACCCATGCGTCAGCAAGTTCCCTGACCCTAACACGTTTCCGTACCCTCACCTCTGTCCTAAACCTTGCCGTTACCTAACCCTAACCCTAGCGCGGAATGGAAACCTACCACAAAACCTACACCTTACCCTACGCCGTACCCAAATCCTAATCCGTACGCTTACACGGAGACGTGCGTCAGCACGTACGCTGACCCTAACACGTTTCCGTACACTCACCTGTGCCCTAAAGCTTGCCATTCCCTAACCCTAACCCTAGCCAGGAACGGAAAACTACCACCATCCCTACACCTTACCCTACGCCGTACCCTAATCCTAATCTGTACGCTGACAATGACCCATGCGTCAGCACATACCCTGAACCTAACACGTTTCCGTACCCTCACCTGTGCCCTAAACCTTGCCATTCCCTAAGCCTAACCCTAGGCTGGCACGGAATCCTACCACCAACCCTACACGTTACCCTACTCTGTACCCTAATCCTAACCCGTGCGTCAGTATGTACCCTAACCCTAACACGTTTCCGTACCCTCACCTGTGCCCTAAACCTTGCCGTTCCCTAACCCTAACCCTAGCCCGGAACGGAAACCTACCACCATCCCTACACCTTACCCTACGTCGTACCCTAATCCTAATCTGTACGCTGACAATGACCCGTGCGTCAGCACATACCCTGACCCTAACACGTTTCCGTACCCTCACCTGTGCCCTAAACCTTGCCGTTCCCTAAGCCTAACCCTAGGCCGGCACGGAATCCTACCACCAACCCTACACGTTACCCTACGCCGTACCCTAATCCTAACCCGTGCGTCAGCATGTACCCTGAGCCTAACACGTTTCCGTACCCTCACCTGTGCCCTAAACCTTGCAGTTCCCTAACCCTAACCCTAGCCCGTAATGGAAACCTACCACCAACCCTACACCTTACCCTACGCCGTACCCTAATCCTAATCCAGACGCTGACACTGACGCGTGCGTCAGCACGCACCCTGACCCTAACATGTTTCCGTACACTCACCTGTGCCCTAAACCTTGCTGTTCCCTAACCCTAACCCTAAACCTGAACGGAAACCTACCACCATCCCTACACCTTACCCTACGCCGTACCCTAATCCTAATCTGTACGCAGACAATGACCCGTGCGTCAGCACATACCCTGACCCTAACACGTTTCTGTACCCTCACCTGTGCCCTAAACCTTGCCGTTCCCTAAGCCTAAACCTAGGCCTGCAAGGAATCCTACCACCAACCCTACACGTTACCCTACGCCGTACCCTAATCCTAACCCGTGCATCAGCATATACCTTGACCCTAACGCGTTTCCGTACCCTCACCTGTGCCCTAAACCTTGCCATTCCCTAACCCTAACCCTAGCCCTGAATGGAAACCTACCACCAACCCTACACCTTACTCTATGCCGTACCCTAATCCTAATCCGTACGCTGACACTGACCCTTGCGTCAGCAAGTACCCTGACCCTAACACGTTTCCGTATCCTCACCTGTGTCCTAAACCTTGCCGTTCCCTAACCCTAACCCTAGCGTTGAATGGAAACCTACCACAAAACCTACACCTTACCCTACGCCATACCCTAATCCTAATCAGTACGCTGACACTGACCCGTGCGTCAGCACGTACCCTGACCCTAACATGTTTCCGTACACTCACCTGTGCCCTAAACCTTGCCGTTCCCTAACCCTAACCCTAGCCCGGAATGGAAACCTACCACCATCCCTACACCTTACCCTACACCGTACCCTAATCCTAATCAGTACGCTGACAATGACACATGTGTCAGCACATACCCTGAACCTAACACGTTTCCGTACCCTCACCTGTGCCCTAAACCTTGCCGTTCCCTAAGCCTAACCCTAGGCCGGCACGGAATTCTACCACCAAGCCTACACGTTACCCTACGCCGTACCCTAATCCTAACCCGTGCGTCAGCATGTACCCTGACCCTAACACGTTTCCATACCCTCACCTGTGCCCTAAATCTTGCCATTCCCTAACCCTAACCCTAGCCCAGAATGGAAACCTACCACCAACCCTACACCTTACCCTACGCCGTACCCTAATCCTAACCCGTGCGTCAGCACATACCCTGACCCTAACACGTTTCCGTACCCTCACCTGTGCCCTAAACCTTGCCGTTCTCTAAGCCTAACCCTAGACCGGCACGGAATTCTACCACCAAACCTACACGTTACCCTACTCCGTACCCTAATCCTAACCCGTGCGTCAGCACATACCCTGACCCTAACACGTTTCCGTACCCTCACCTGTGCCCTAAACCTTGCCGTTCCCTAAGCCTAACCCTAGGCTGGCACGGAATCCTACCACCAAACCTACACGTTACCCTACACCGTACCCTAATCCAAACCCGTGCGTCAGCATGTACCCTGACCCTAACACGTTTCCGTACCCTCACCTGTGCCCTAAACCTTGCAGTTCCCTAACCCTAACCCTAGCCCGGAATGGAAACCTACCACCAACCCTACACCTTACCCTACGCCGTACCCTAATCCTAATCCGTACGCTGACACTGACCCGTTCGTCAACACATACCCTGACCCTAACATGTTTCCGTACACTCACCGGTGCCCAAAACCTTGCCGTTCCCTAACCCTAACCCTAGCCCGGAACGGAAATCCCTACACCTTACCCTACGCCGTACCCAAATCCTAATCCGTACGCTTACACGGAGACGTGCGTCAGCACGTACGCTGACCCTAACACGTTTCCGTACACTCACCTGTGCCCTAAAGCTTGCCATTCCCTAACCCTAACCCTAGCCAGGAACGGAAAACTACCACCATCCCTACACCTTACCCTACGCCGTACCCTAATCCTAATCTGTACGCTGACAATGACCCATGCGTCAGCACATACCCTGAACCTAACACGTTTCCGTACCCTCACCTGTGCCCTAAACCTTGCCATTCCCTAAGCCTAAACCTAGGCTGGCACGGAATCCTACCACCAACCCTACACGTTACCCTACTCTGTACCCTAATCCTAACCCGTGCGTCAGTATGTACCCTAACCCTAACACGTTTCCGTACCCTCACCTGTGCCCTAAACCTTGCCGTTCCCTAACCCTAACCCTAGCCCGGAACGGAAACCTACCACCATCCCTACACCTTACCCTACGTCGTACCCTAATCCTAATCTGTACGCTGACAATGACCCGTGCGTCAGCACATACCCTGACCCTAACACGTTTCCGTACCCTCACTTGTGCCCTAAACCTTGCCGTTCCCTAAGCCTAACCCTAGGGCGGCACGGAATGCTACCACCAACCCTACACGTTACCCTACGCCGTACCCTAATCCTAACCCGTGCGTCAGCATGTACCCTGAGCCTAACACGTTTCCGTACCCTCACCTGTGCCCTAAACCTTGCAGTTCCCTAACCCTAACCCTAGCCCGGAATGGAAACCTACCACCAACCCTACACCTTACCCTACGCCGTACCCTAATCCTAATCCAGACGCTGACACTGACGCGTGCGTCAGCACGCACCCTGACCCTAACATGTTTCCGTACACTCACCTGTGCCCTAAACCTTCCGTTCCCTAACCCTAACCCTAAACCTGAACGGAAACCTACCACCATCCCTACACCTTACCCTACGCCGTACCCTAATCCTAATCAGTACGCTGACAATGACACATGTGTCAGCACATACCCTGAACCTAACACGTTTCCGTACCCTCACCTGTGCCCTAAACCTTGCCGTTCCCTAAGCCTAACCCTAGGCCGGCACGGAATTCTACCACCAAACCTACACGTTACCCTACTCCATACCCTAATCCTAACCCGTGCGTCAGCATGTACCCTGACCCTAACACGTTTCCGTACCCTCACCTGTGTCCTAAACCTTGCCGTTCCCTAAACCTCACCCTAGCGTGGAATGGAAACCTACCACAAAACCTACACCTTACCCTACGCCATACACTAATCCTAATCCGTACGCTGACACTGACTAGTGCGTCAGCAAGTACCCTGACCCTAACAAGTTTCTGTACCCACACCTGTGTCCTAAACCTTGCCGTTCCCTAACCCTAACCCTAGCCCAAACGGAAACCTACCACCATCCCTACACCTTACCCTACGCCGTACCCTAATCCTAATCTGTACGCTGACAATGACCCGTGCGTCAGCACATACACTGACCCTAACACGTTTCCGTACCCTCACCTGTGCCCTAAACCTTGCCGTTCCCTAAGCCTAACCCTAGGCCGGCACGGAATCCTACCACCAACCCTACACGTTACCCTACGCCGTACCCTAATCCTAACCCGTGCGTCAGCATGTACCCTGACCCTAACACGTTTCCGTACCATCACCTCTGTCCTAAACCTTGCCGTTCCCTAACCCTAACCCTAGCGCGGAATGGAAACCTACCACAAAACCTACACCTTACCCTACGCCGTACCCAAATCCTAATCCGTACGCTTACACGGAGACGTGCGTCAGCACGTACGCTGACCCTAACACGTTTCCGTACACTCACCTGTGCCCTAAACCTTGCCGTTCCCTAAGCCTAACCCTAGGCCGGCACGGAATCCTACCACCAACCCTACACGTTACCCTACGCCGTACCCTAATCCTAACCCGTGCGTCAGCATGTACCCTGACCCTAACACGTTTCCGTACCCTCACCTGTGCCCTAAGCCTTGCCGTTCCATAACCCTAACGCTAGCCCGGAACGGAAACCTACCACCAACCCTACACATTACCATACGCCGTACCCTAATCCTAACCCGTGCGTCAGCATGTACCCTGACACTAACACGTTTCTGTACCCTCACCGGTGCCCTAAACCTTACCGTTCCCTAACCCTAACCCTAGCCCGGAACAGAAACGTACCACCAACCCTGCACCTTACCCTACACCGTACCCTAATCCTAATCCGTTTCCTGACACTGACCATGCGTCAGCAAGTTCCCTGACCCTAACACGTTTCTGTACCCTCACCTCTGTCCTAAACCTTGCCGTTCCCTAACCCTAACCCTAGCGCGGAATGGAAACCTACCACAAAACCTACACCTTACCCTACGCCGTACCCAAATCCTAATCCGTACGCTTACACGGAGACGTGCGTCAGCACGTACACTGACCCTAACACGTTTCCGTACACTCACCTGTGCCCTAAACCTTGCCGTTCCCTAACCCTAACCCTAGCCAGGAACGGAAAACTACCACCATCCCTACACCTTACCCTACGCTGTACCCTAATCCTAATCTGTACGCTGACAATGACCCATGCGTCAGCACATACCCTGAACCTAACACGTTTCCGTACCCTCACCTGTGCCCTAAACCTTGCCATTCCCTAAGCCTAACCCTAGGCTGGCACGGAATCCTACCACCAACCCTACACGTTACCCTACTCTGTACCCTAATCCTAACCCGTGCGTCAGCATGTACCCTAACCCTAACACGTTTCCGTACCCTCACCTGTGCCCTAAACCTTGCCGTTCCCTAACCCTAACCCTAAACCTGAACGGAAACCTACCACCAACCCTACACCTTACCCTACGCCGTACCCTAATCCTAATCTGTACGCAGACAATGACCCGTGCGTCAGCACATACCCTGACCCTAACACGTTTCTGTACCCTCACCTGTGCCCTAAACCTTGCCGTTCCCTAAGCCTAAACCTAGGCCTGCAAGGAATCCTACCACCAACCCTACACGTTACCCTATGCCGTACCCTAATCCTAACCCGTGCATCAGCATGTACCTTGACCCTAACACGTTTCCGTACCCTCACCTGTGCCCTAAACCTTGCCATTCCCTAACCCTAACCCTAGCCCTGAATGGAAACCTACCACCAACCCTACACCTTACTCTATGCCGTACCCTAATCCTAATCCGTACGCTGACACTGACCCTTGCGTCAGCAAGTACCCTGACCCTAACACGTTTCCGTATCCTCACCTGTGTCCTAAACCTTGCCGTTCCCTAACCCTAACCCTAGCGTTGAATGGAAACCTACCACAAAACCTACACCTTACCCTACGCCATACCCTAATCCTAATCCGTACGCTGACACTGACCCGTGCGTCAGCACGTACCCTGACCCTAACATGTTTCCGTACACTCACCTGTGCCCTAAACCTTGCCGTTCCCTAACCCTAACCCTAGCCCGGAATGGAAACCTACCACCATCCCTACACCTTACCCTACACCGTACCCTAATCCTAATCAGTACGCTGACATTGACACATGTGTCAGCACATGCCCTGAACCTAACACGTTTCCGTACCCTCACCTGTGCCCTAAACCTTGCCATTCCCTAAGCCTAACCCTAGGCTGGCACGGAATCCTACCACCAACCCTACACGTTACCCTACTCTGTACCCTAATCCTAAGCCGTGCGTCAGCATGTACCCTAACCCTAACACGTTTCCGTACCCTCACCTGTGCCCTAAACCTTGCCGTTCCCTAACCCTAACCCTAGCCCAGAACGGAAACCTACCACCATCCCTACACCTTACCCTATGCCGTACCCTAATCCTAATCTGTACGCTGACAATGACCCGTGCGTCAGCACATACCCTGACCCTAACACGTTTCCGTACCCTCACCTGTGCCCTAAACCTTGCCGTTCCCTAAGCCTAACCCTAGGCCGGCACGGATTCCTACCACCAACCCTACACGTTACCCTACGCCGTACCCAAATCCTAACCCGTGCGTCAGCATGTACCCTGAGCCTAACACGTTTCCGTACCCTCACCTGTGCCCTAAACCTTGCAGTTCCCTAACCCTAACCCTAGCCCGGAATGGAAACCTACCACCAACCCTACACCTTACCCTACGCCGTACCCTAATCCTAATCCAGACGCTGACACTGACGCATGCGTCAGCACGCACCCTGACCCTAACATGTTTCCGTACACTCACCTGTTCCCTAAACCTTGCCGTTCCCTAACCCTAACCCTAAACCTGAACGGAAACCTACCACCATCCCTACATCTTACCCTACGCCGTACCCTAATCCTAATCTGTACGCAGACAATGACCCGTGCGTCAGCACATACCCTGACCCTAACACGTTTCTGTACCCTCACCTGTGCCCTAAACCTTGCCGTTCCCTAAGCCTAAACCTAGGCCTGCAAGGAATCCTACCACCAACCCTACACGTTACCCTACGCCGTACCCTAATCCTAACCCGTGCATCAGCATGTACCTTGACCCTAACACGTTTCCGTACCCTCACCTGTGCCCTAAACCTTGCCATTCCCTAACCCTAACCCTAGCCCTGAATGGAAACCTACCACCAACCCTACACCTTACTCTAGGCCGTACCCTAATCCTAATCCGTACGCTGACACTGACCCTTGCGTCAGCAAGTACCCTGAACCTTACACGTTTCCGTATCCTCACCTGTGTCCTAAACCTTGCCGTTCCCTAACCCTAACCCTAGCGTTGAATGGAAACCTACCACAAAACCTACACCTTACCCTACGCCATACCCTAATCCTAATCCGTACGCTGACACTGACCCGTGCGTCAGCACGTACCCTGACCCTAACATGTTTCCGTACACTCACCTGTGCCCTAAACCTTGCCGTTCCCTAACCCTAACCCTAGCCCGGAATGGAAACCTACCACCATCCCTACACCTTACCCTACACCGTACCCTACTCCTAATCAGTACGCTGACAATGACACATGTGTCAGCACATACCCTGACCCTAACACGTTTCCGTACCCTCACCTGTGCCCTAAACCTTGCCGTTCCCTAAGCCTAACCCTAGGCCGGCACGGAATCCTACCACCAACCCTACACGTTACCCTACGCCGTACCCTAATCCTAACACGTGCGTCAGCATGTACCCTGACCCTAACACGTTTCCGTACCCTCACCTGTGCCCTCAACCTTGCCATTCCCTAACCCTAACCCTAGCACTGAATGGAAACCTACCACCAACCCTACACCTTACTCTATGCCGTACCCTAATCCTAATCCGTACGATGACACTGACCCTTGCGTCAGCAAGTACCCTGACTCTAACACGTTTCCGTATCCTCACCTGTGTCCTAAACCTTGCCGTTCCCTAACCCTAACCCTAGCGTTGAATGGAAACCTACCACAAAACCTACACCTTTCCCTACGCCATACCCTAATCCTAATCCGTACGCTGACACTGACCTGTGCGTCAGCACGTACCCTGACCCTAACATGTTTCCGTACACTCACCTGTGCCCTAAACCTTGCCGTTCCCTAACCCTAACCCTAGCCCGGAATGGAAACCTACCACCATCCCTACACCTTACCCTACACCGTACCCTAATCCTAATCAGTACGCTGACAATGACACATGTGTCAGCACATACCCGGACCCTAACACGTTTCCGTACCCTCACCTGTGCCCTAAACCTTGCCGTTCCCTAAGCCTAACCCTAGTCCGGCACGGAAATCTACCACCAAACCTACACGTTACCCTACGCCGTACCCTAATCCTAACACGTGCGTCAGCATGTACCCTGACCCTAACACGTTTCCATACCCTCACCTGTGCCCTAAACGTTGCCATTCCCTAACCCTAACCCTAGCCCGGAACGGAAACCTACCACCATCCCTACACCTTACCCTACACCGTACCCTAATCCTAATCCGTACGCTGACACTGACCCGTGCGTCAGCACGTACCCTGAACCTAACATGTTTCCATACACTCACCGGTGCCCAAAACCTTGCCGTTCCCTAACCCTAACCCTAGCCCAGAACGGAAATCCCTACACCTTACCCTACGCCGTACCCTAATCATAATATGTACGCAGACAATGACCCGTGCGTCAGCACATACCCTGACCCTAACACGTTTCCGTACCCTCACCTGTGCCCTAAACCTTGCCGTTCCCTAAGCCTAACCCTAGGCCGGCACGGAATCCTACCACCAACCCTACACGTTACCCTAAGCCGTACCCTAATCCTAACCCGTGCGTCAGCATGTACCCTGACCCTAACACGTTTCCGTACCCTCACCTGTGCCCTAAGCCTTGCCGTTCCCTAACCCTAACCCTAGCCCGGAACGGAAACCTACCACCAACCCTACACATTACCATACGCCGTACCCTAATCCTAACCCGTGCGTCAGCATGTACCCTGACACTAACACGTTTCTGTACCCTCACCGGTGCCCTAAACCTTACCGTTCCCTAACCCTAACCCTAGCCCGGAACAGAAACGTACCACCAACCCTGCACCTTACCCTACACCGTACCCTAATCCTAATCCGTTCGCTGACACTGACCCATGCGTCAGCAAGTTCCCTGACCCTAACACGTTTCCGTACCCTCACCTCTGTCCTAAACCTTGCCGTTCACTAACCCTAACCCTAGCGTGGAATGGAAACCTACCACAAAACCTACACCTTACCCTACGCCGTACCCAAATCCTAATCCGTACGCTTACACGGAGACGTGCGTCAGCACGTACGCTGACCCTAACACGTTTCCGTACACTCACCTGTGCCCTAAACCTTGCCGTTCCCTAGCCCTAACCCTAGCCAGGAATGGAAAACTACCACCATTCCTACACCTTACCTTACGCCGTACCCTAATCCTAATCTGTACGCCGACAATGACCAATGCGTCAGCACATACCCTGAACCTAACACGTTTCCGTACCCTCACCTGTGCCCTAAACCTTGCCATTCCCTAAGCCTAACCCTAGGCCGGCACGGAATCCTACCACCAAACCTACACGTTACCCTACTCTGTACCCTAATCCTAAGCCGTGCGTCAGCATGTACCCTAACCCTAACACGTTTCCGTACCCTCACCTGTGCCCTAAACCTTGCCGTTCCCTAACCCTAACCCTAGCCCAGAACGGAAACCTACCACCATCCCTACACCTTACCCTATGCCGTACCCTAATCCTAATCTGTATGCTGACAATGACCCGTGCGTCAGCTCATACCCTGACCCTAACACGTTTCCGTACCCTCACCTGTGCCCTAAACCTTGCCGTTCCCTAAGCCTAACCCTAGGCCGGCACGGAATCCTACCACCAACCCTACACGTTACCCTACGCCGTACCCTAATCCTAACCCGTGCGTCAGCATGTACCCTAAACTAACACGTTTCCGTACCCTCACCTGTGCCCTAAACCTTGCAGTTCCCTAACCCTAACCCTAGCCCGGAATGGAAACCTACCACCAACCCTACACCTTACCCTACGCCGTACCCTAATCCTAATCCAGACACTGACACTGACGCGTGCGTCAGCACGTACCCTGACCCTAACATGTTTCCGTACACTCACCTGTGCCCTAAACCTTGCCGTTCCCTAACCCTAACCCTAGCCCGGAACGGAAACCTACCACCATCCCTACACCTTACCCTACACCGTACCCTAATCCTAATCCGTACGCTGACACTGACCCGTGCGTCAGCACGTACCCTGAACCTAACATGTTCCGGAAACTCACCGGTGCCCAAAACCTTGCCGTTCCCTAACCCTAACCCTAGCCCGGAACGGAAATCCCTACACCTTACCCTATGCCGTACCCTAATCATAATATGTACGCAGACAATGACCCGTGCGTCAGCACATACCCTGACCCTAACACGTTTCCGTACCCTCACCTGTGCCCTAAACCTTGCCGTTCCCTAAGCCTAACCCTAGGCCGGCACGGAATCCTACCACCAACCCTACACGTTACCCTACACCGTACCCTAATCCTAACCCGTGCGTCAGCATGTACCCTGACCCTAACACGTTTCCGTACCCTCACCTGTGCCCTAAACCTTGCCGTTCCCTAAGCCTAACCCTAGGCCGGCACGGAATTCTACCACCAAGCCTACACGTTACCCTACGCCGTACCCTAATCCTAACCCGTGCGTCAGCATGTACCCTGACCCTAACACGTTTCCATACCCTCACCTGTGCCCTAAATCTTGCCATTCCCTAACCCTAACCCTAGCCCAGAATGGAAACCTACCACCAACCCTACACCTTACCCTACGCCGTACCCTAATCCTAACCCGTGCGTCAGCACATACCCTGACCCTAACACGTTTCCGTACCCTCACCTGTGCCCTAAACCTTGCCGTTCTCTAAGCCTAACCCTAGACCGGCACGGAATTCTACCACCAAACCTACACGTTACCCTACTCCGTACCCTAATCCTAACCCGTGCGTCAGCACATACCCTGACCCTAACACGTTTCCGTACCCTCACCTGTGCCCTAAACCTTGCCGTTCCCTAAGCCTAACCCTAGGCTGGCACGGAATCCTACCACCAAACCTACACGTTACCCTACACCGTACCCTAATCCAAACCCGTGCGTCAGCATGTACCCTGACCCTAACACGTTTCCGTACCCTCACCTGTGCCCTAAACCTTGCAGTTCCCTAACCCTAACCCTAGCCCGGAATGGAAACCTACCACCAACCCTACACCTTACCCTACGCCGTACCCTAATCCTAATCCGTACGCTGACACTGACCCGTTCGTCAACACATACCCTGACCCTAACATGTTTCCGTACACTCACCGGTGCCCAAAACCTTGCCGTTCCCTAACCCTAACCCTAGCCAGGAACGGAAATCCCTACACCTTACCCTACGCCGTACCCAAATCCTAATCCGTACGCTTACACGGAGACGTGCGTCAGCACGTACGCTGACCCTAACACGTTTCCGTACACTCACCTGTGCCCTAAAGCTTGCCATTCCCTAACCCTAACCCTAGCCAGGAACGGAAAACTACCACCATCCCTACACCTTACCCTACGCCGTACCCTAATCCTAATCTGTACGCTGACAATGACCCATGCGTCAGCACATACCCTGAACCTAACACGTTTCCGTACCCTCACCTGTGCCCTAAACCTTGCCATTCCCTAAGCCTAAACCTAGGCTGGCACGGAATCCTACCACCAACCCTACACGTTACCCTACTCTGTACCCTAATCCTAACCCGTGCGTCAGTATGTACCCTAACCCTAACACGTTTCCGTACCCTCACCTGTGCCCTAAACCTTGCCGTTCCCTAACCCTAACCCTAGCCCGGAACGGAAACCTACCACCATCCCTACACCTTACCCTACGTCGTACCCTAATCCTAATCTGTACGCTGACAATGACCCGTGCGTCAGCACATACCCTGACCCTAACACGTTTCCGTACCCTCACTTGTGCCCTAAACCTTGCCGTTCCCTAAGCCTAACCCTAGGCCGGCACGGAATGCTACCACCAACCCTACACGTTACCCTACGCCGTACCCTAATCCTAACCCGTGCGTCAGCATGTACCCTGAGCCTAACACGTTTCCGTACCCTCACCTGTGCCCTAAACCTTGCAGTTCCCTAACCCTAACCCTAGCCCGGAATGGAAACCTACCACCAACCCTACACCTTACCCTACGCCGTACCCTAATCCTAATCCAGACGCTGACACTGACGCGTGCGTCAGCACGCACCCTGACCCTAACATGTTTCCGTACACTCACCTGTGCCCTAAACCTTCCGTTCCCTAACCCTAACCCTAAACCTGAACGGAAACCTACCACCATCCCTACACCTTACCCTACGCCGTACCCTAATCCTAATCAGTACGCTGACAATGACACATGTGTCAGCACATACCCTGAACCTAACACGTTTCCGTACCCTCACCTGTGCCCTAAACCTTGCCGTTCCCTAAGCCTAACCCTAGGCCGGCACGGAATTCTACCACCAAACCTACACGTTACCCTACTCCATACCCTAATCCTAACCCGTGCGTCAGCATGTACCCTGACCCTAACACGTTTCCGTACCCTCACCTGTGTCCTAAACCTTGCCGTTCCCTAAACCTCACCCTAGCGTGGAATGGAAACCTACCACAAAACCTACACCTTACCCTACGCCATACACTAATCCTAATCCGTACGCTGACACTGACTAGTGCGTCAGCAAGTACCCTGACCCTAACAAGTTTCTGTACCCACACCTGTGTCCTAAACCTTGCCGTTCCCTAACCCTAACCCTAGCCCAAACGGAAACCTACCACCATCCCTACACCTTACCCTACGCCGTACCCTAATCCTAATCTGTACGCTGACAATGACCCGTGCGTCAGCACATACCCTGACCCTAACACGTTTCCGTACCCTCACCTGTGCCCTAAACCTTGCCGTTCCCTAAGCCTAACCCTAGGCCGGCACGGAATCCTACCACCAACCCTACACGTTACCCTACGCCGTACCCTAATCCTAACCCGTGCGTCAGCATGTACCCTGACCCTAACACGTTTCCGTACCATCACCTCTGTCCTAAACCTTGCCGTTCCCTAACCCTAACCCTAGCGCGGAATGGAAACCTACCACAAAACCTACACCTTACCCTACGCCGTACCCAAATCCTAATCCGTACGCTTACACGGAGACGTGCGTCAGCACGTACGCTGACCCTAACACGTTTCCGTACACTCACCTGTGCCCTAAACCTTGCCGTTCCCTAAGCCTAACCCTAGGCCGGCACGGAATCCTACCACCAACCCTACACGTTACCCTACGCCGTACCCTAATCCTAACCCGTGCGTCAGCATGTACCCTGACCCTAACACGTTTCCGTACCCTCACCTGTGCCCTAAGCCTTGCCGTTCCATAACCCTAACGCTAGCCCGGAACGGAAACCTACCACCAACCCTACACATTACCATACGCCGTACCCTAATCCTAACCCGTGCGTCAGCATGTACCCTGACACTAACACGTTTCTGTACCCTCACCGGTGCCCTAAACCTTACCGTTCCCTAACCCTAACCCTAGCCCGGAACAGAAACGTACCACCAACCCTGCACCTTACCCTACACCGTACCCTAATCCTAATCCGTTTCCTGACACTGACCATGCGTCAGCAAGTTCCCTGACCCTAACACGTTTCTGTACCCTCACCTCTGTCCTAAACCTTGCCGTTCCCTAACCCTAACCCTAGCGCGGAATGGAAACCTACCACAAAACCTACACCTTACCCTACGCCGTACCCAAATCCTAATCCGTACGCTTACACGGAGACGTGCGTCAGCACGTACACTGACCCTAACACGTTTCCGTACACTCACCTGTGCCCTAAACCTTGCCGTTCCCTAACCCTAACCCTAGCCAGGAACGGAAAACTACCACCATCCCTACACCTTACCCTACGCTGTACCCTAATCCTAATCTGTACGCTGACAATGACCCATGCGTCAGCACATACCCTGAACCTAACACGTTTCCGTACCCTCACCTGTGCCCTAAACCTTGCCATTCCCTAAGCCTAACCCTAGGCTGGCACGGAATCCTACCACCAACCCTACACGTTACCCTACTCTGTACCCTAATCCTAACCCGTGCGTCAGCATGTACCCTAACCCTAACACGTTTCCGTACCCTCACCTGTGCCCTAAACCTTGCCGTTCCCTAACCCTAACCCTAAACCTGAACGGAAACCTACCACCATCCCTACACCTTACCCTACGCCGTACCCTAATCCTAATCTGTACGCAGACAATGACCCGTGCGTCAGCACATACCCTGACCCTAACACGTTTCTGTACCCTCACCTGTGCCCTAAACCTTGCCGTTCCCTAAGCCTAAACCTAGGCCTGCAAGGAATCCTACCACCAACCCTACACGTTACCCTATGCCGTACCCTAATCCTAACCCGTGCATCAGCATGTACCTTGACCCTAACACGTTTCCGTACCCTCACCTGTGCCCTAAACCTTGCCATTCCCTAACCCTAACCCTAGCCCTGAATGGAAACCTACCACCAACCCTACACCTTACTCTATGCCGTACCCTAATCCTAATCCGTACGCTGACACTGACCCTTGCGTCAGCAAGTACTCTGACCCTAACACGTTTCCGTATCCTCACCTGTGTCCTAAACCTTGCCGTTCCCTAACCCTAACCCTAGCGTTGAATGGAAACCTACCACAAAACCTACACCTTACCCTACGCCATACCTTAATCCTAATCCGTACGCTGACACTGACCCGTGCGTCAGCACGTACCCTGACCCTAACATGTTTCCGTACACTCACCTGTGCCCTAAACCTTGCCGTTCCCTAAGCCTAACCCTAGCCCGGAATGGAAACCTACCACCATCCCTACACCTTACCCTACACCGTACCCTAATCCTAATCAGTACGCTGACATTGACACATGTGTCAGCACATGCCCTGAACCTAACACGTTTCCGTACCCTCACCTGTGCCCTAAACCTTGCCATTCCCTAAGCCTAACCCTAGGCTGGCACGGAATCCTACCACCAACCCTACACGTTACCCTACTCTGTACCCTAATCCTAAGCCGTGCGTCAGCATGTACCCTAACCCTAACACGTTTCCGTACCCTCACCTGTGCCCTAAACCTTGCCGTTCCCTAACCCTAACCCTAGCCCAGAACGGAAACCTACCACCATCCCTACACCTTACCCTATGCCGTACCCTAATCCTAATCTGTACGCTGACAATGACCCGTGCGTCAGCACATACCCTGACCCTAACACGTTTCCGTACCCTCACCTGTGCCCTAAACCTTGCCGTTCCCTAAGCCTAACCCTAGGCCGGCACGGATTCCTACCACCAACCCTACACGTTACCCTACGCCGTACCCAAATCCTAACCCGTGCGTCAGCATGTACCCTGAGCCTAACACGTTTCCATACCCTCACCTGTGCCCTAAACCTTGCAGTTCCCTAACCCTAACCCTAGCCCGGAATGGAAACCTACCACCAACCCTACACCTTACCCTACGCCGTACCCTAATCCTAATCCAGACGCTGACACTGACGCATGCGTCAGCACGCACCCTGACCCTAACATGTTTCCGTACACTCACCTGTTCCCTAAACCTTGCCGTTCCCTAACCCTAACCCTAAACCTGAACGGAAACCTACCACCATCCCTACATCTTACCCTACGCCGTACCCTAATCCTAATCTGTACGCAGACAATGACCCGTGCGTCAGCACATACCCTGACCCTAACACGTTTCTGTACCCTCACCTGTGCCCTAAACCTTGCCGTTCCCTAAGCCTAAACCTAGGCCTGCAAGGAATCCTACCACCAACCCTACACGTTACCCTACGCCGTACCCTAATCCTAACCCGTGCATCAGCATGTACCTTGACCCTAACACGTTTCCGTACCCTCACCTGTGCCCTAAACCTTGCCATTCCCTAACCCTAACCCTAGCCCTGAATGGAAACCTACCACCAACCCTACACCTTACTCTAGGCCGTACCCTAATCCTAATCCGTACGCTGACACTGACCCTTGCGTCAGCAAGTACCCTGAACCTTACACGTTTCCGTATCCTCACCTGTGTCCTAAACCTTGCCGTTCCCTAACCCTAACCCTAGCGTTGAATGGAAACCTACCACAAAACCTACACCTTACCCTACGCCATACCCTAATCCTAATCCGTACGCTGACACTGACCCGTGCGTCAGCACGTACCCTGACCCTAACATGTTTCCGTACACTCACCTGTGCCCTAAACCTTGCCGTTCCCTAACCCTAACCCTAGCCCGGAATGGAAACCTACCACCATCCCTACACCTTACCCTACACCGTACCCTACTCCTAATCAGTACGCTGACAATGACACATGTGTCAGCACATACCCTGACCCTAACACGTTTCCGTACCCTCACCTGTGCCCTAAACCTTGCCGTTCCCTAAGCCTAACCCTAGGCCGGCACGGAATCCTACCACCAACCCTACACGTTACCCTACGCCGTACCCTAATCCTAACACGTGCGTCAGCATGTACCCTGACCCTAACACGTTTCCGTACCCTCACCTGTGCCCTCAACCTTGCCATTCCCTAACCCTAACCCTAGCACTGAATGGAAACCTACCACCAACCCTACACCTTACTCTATGCCGTACCCTAATCCTAATCCGTACGATGACACTGACCCTTGCGTCAGCAAGTACCCTGACCCTAACACGTTTCCGTATCCTCACCTGTGTCCTAAACCTTGCCGTTCCCTAACCCTAACCCTAGCGTTGAATGGAAACCTACCACAAAACCTACACCTTTCCCTACGCCATACCCTAATCCTAATCCGTACGCTGACACTGACCTGTGCGTCAGCACGTACCCTGACCCTAACATGTTTCCGTACACTCACCTGTGCCCTAAACCTTGCCGTTCCCTAACCCTAACCCTAGCCCGGAATGGAAACCTACCACCATCCCTACACCTTACCCTACACCGTACCCTAATCCTAATCAGTACGCTGACAATGACACATGTGTCAGCACATACCCGGACCCTAACACGTTTCCGTACCCTCACCTGTGCCCTAAACCTTGCCGTTCCCTAAGCCTAACCCTAGTCCGGCACGGAAATCTACCACCAAACCTACACGTTACCCTACGCCGTACCCTAATCCTAACACGTGCGTCAGCATGTACCCTGACCCTAACACGTTTCCATACCCTCACCTGTGCCCTAAACGTTGCCATTCCCTAACCCTAACCCTAGCCCGGAACGGAAACCTACCACCATCCCTACACCTTACCCTACACCGTACCCTAATCCTAATCCGTACGCTGACACTGACCCGTGCGTCAGCACGTACCCTGAACCTAACATGTTTCCATACACTGACCGGTGCCCAAAACCTTGCCGTTCCCTAACCCTAACCCTAGCCCAGAACGGAAATCCCTACACCTTACCCTACGCCGTACCCTAATCATAATATGTACGCAGACAATGACCCGTGCGTCAGCACATACCCTGACCCTAACACGTTTCCGTACCCTCACCTGTGCCCTAAACCTTGCCGTTCCCTAAGCCTAACCCTAGGCCGGCACGGAATCCTACCACCAACCCTACACGTTACCCTAAGCCGTACCCTAATCCTAACCCGTGCGTCAGCATGTACCCTGACCCTAACACGTTTCCGTACCCTCACCTGTGCCCTAAGCCTTGCCGTTCCCTAACCCTAACCCTAGCCCGGAACGGAAACCTACCACCAACCCTACACATTACCATACGCCGTACCCTAATCCTAACCCGTGCGTCAGCATGTACCCTGACACTAACACGTTTCTGTACCCTCACCGGTGCCCTAAACCTTACCGTTCCCTAACCCTAACCCTAGCCCGGAACAGAAACGTACCACCAACCCTGCACCTTACCCTACACCGTACCCTAATCCTAATCCGTTCGCTGACACTGACCCATGCGTCAGCAAGTTCCCTGACCCTAACACGTTTCCGTACCCTCACCTCTGTCCTAAACCTTGCCGTTCACTAACCCTAACCCTAGCGTGGAATGGAAACCTACCACAAAACCTACACCTTACCCTACGCCGTACCCAAATCCTAATCCGTACGCTTACACGGAGACGTGCGTCAGCACGTACGCTGACCCTAACACGTTTCCGTACACTCACCTGTGCCCTAAACCTTGCCGTTCCCTAGCCCTAACCCTAGCCAGGAATGGAAAACTACCACCATCCCTACACCTTACCTTACGCCGTACCCTAATCCTAATCTGTACGCCGACAATGACCAATGCGTCAGCACATACCCTGAACCTAACACGTTTCCGTACCCTCACCTGTGCCCTAAACCTTGCCATTCCCTAAGCCTAACCCTAGGCCGGCACGGAATCCTACCACCAAACCTACACGTTACCCTACTCTGTACCCTAATCCTAAGCCGTGCGTCAGCATGTACCCTAACCCTAACACGTTTCCGTACCCTCACCTGTGCCCTAAACCTTGCCGTTCCCTAACCCTAACCCTAGCCCAGAACGGAAACCTACCACCATCCCTACACCTTACCCTATGCCGTACCCTAATCCTAATCTGTATGCTGACAATGACCCGTGCGTCAGCTCATACCCTGACCCTAACACGTTTCCGTACCCTCACCTGTGCCCTAAACCTTGCCGTTCCCTAAGCCTAACCCTAGGCCGGCACGGAATCCTACCACCAACCTTACACGTTACCCTACGCCGTACCCTAATCCTAACCCGTGCGTCAGCATGTACCCTAAACTAACACGTTTCCGTACCCTCACCTGTGCCCTAAACCTTGCAGTTCCCTAACCCTAACCCTAGCCCGGAATGGAAACCTACCACCAACCCTACACCTTACCCTACGCCGTACCCTAATCCTAATCCAGACACTGACACTGACGCGTGCGTCAGCACGTACCCTGACCCTAACATGTTTCCGTACACTCACCTGTGCCCTAAACCTTGCCGTTCCCTAACCCTAACCCTAGCCCGGAACGGAAACCTACCACCATCCCTACACCTTACCCTACACCGTACCCTAATCCTAATCCGTACGCTGACACTGACCCGTGCGTCAGCACGTACCCTGAACCTAACATGTTTCCGTACACTCACCGGTGCCCAAAACCTTGCCGTTCCCTAACCCTAACCCTAGCCCGGAACGGAAATCCCTACACCTTACCCTATGCCGTACCCTAATCATAATATGTACGCAGACAATGACCCGTGCGTCAGCACATACCCTGACCCTAACACGTTTCCGTACCCTCACCTGTGCCCTAAACCTTGCCGTTCCCTAAGCCTAACCCTAGGCCGGCACGGAATCCTACCACCAACCCTACACGTTACCCTACACCGTACCCTAATCCTAACCCGTGCGTCAGCATGTACCCTGACCCTAACACGTTTCCGTACCCTCACCTGTGCCCTAAACCTTGCAGTTCCCTAACCCTAACCCTAGCCCGGAATGGAAACCTACCACCAACCCTACACCTTACCCTAAGCCGTACCCTAATCCTAATCCAGACGCTCAAACTGACGCGTGCATCAGCACGTACCCTGACCCTAACATGTTTCCGTACACTCACCTGTGCCCTAAACCTTGCTGTTCCCTAACCCTAACCCTAAACCTGAACGGAAACCTACCAGCATCCCTACACCTTACCCTACGCTGTACCCTAATCCTAATCCGTACGCTGACACTGACCCTTGCGTCAGCAAGTACCCTGACCCTAACACGTTTCCGTATCCTCACCTGTGTCCTAAACCTTGCCGTTCCCTAACCCTAAACCTAGAGTTGAATGGAAACCTACCAAAAAAGCTACACCTTACCCTACGCCATACCCTAATCCTAATCCGTACGCTGACACTGACCCGTGCCTCAGCACGTACCCTGACCCTAACATGTTTCCATACACTCACCTGTGCCCTAAACCTTGCCGTTCCCTAACCCTAACCCTAGCCCGGAACGGAAACCTACCACCATCCCTACACCTTACCCTACACCGTACCCTAATCCTAATCCGTACGCTGACACTGACCCGTGCGTCAGCACGTACCCTGACCCTAACATGTTTCCGTACACTCACCGCTGCCCAAAACCTTGCCGTTCCCTAACCCTAACCCTAGCCAGGAACGGAAATCCCTACACCTTACCCTACGCCGTACCCTAATCATAATATGTTCGTAGACAATGACCCGTGCGTCAGCACATACCCTGACCCTAACACGTTTCTGTACCCTCACCTGTGCCCTAAACCTTGCCGTTCCCTAAGCCTAACCCTAGGCCGGCACGGAATCCTACCACCAACCCTACACGTTACCCTACGCCGTACACTAATCCTAACCCGTGCGTCAGCATGTACCCTGACCCTAACACGTTTCCGTACCCTCACCTGTGCCCTAAGCCTTGCCGTTCCCTAACCCTAACGCTAGCCCGGAACGGAAACCTACCACCAACCCTACACATTACCATACGCCGTACCCTAATCCTAACCCGTGCGTCAGCATGTACCCTGACACTAACACGTTTCTGTACCCTCACCGGTGCCCTAAACCTTACCGTTCCCTAACCCTAACCCTAGCCCGGAACAGAAACGTACCACCAACCCTGCACCTTACCCTACACCGTACCCTAATCCTAATCCGTTTCCTGACACTGACCCATGCGTCAGCAAGTTCCCTGACCCTAACACGTTTCCGTACCCTCACCTCTGTCCTAAACCTTGCCGTTCCCTAACCCTAACCCTAGCGCGGAATGGAAACCTACCACAAAACCTACACCTTACCCTACGCCGTACCCAAATCCTAATCCGTACGCTTACACGGAGACGTGCGTCAGCACGTACGCTGACCCTAACACGTTTCCGTACACTCACCTGTGCCCTAAACCTTGCCATTCCCTAACCCTAACCCTAGCCAGGAACGGAAAACTACCACCATCCCTACACCGTACCCTACGCCATACCCTAATCCTAATCTGTACGCTGACAATGACCCATGCGTCAGCACATACCCTGAACCTAACACGTTTCCGTACCCTCACCTGTGCCCTAAACCTTGCCATTCCCTAAGCCTAACCCTAGGCTGGCACGGAATCCTACCACCAACCCTACACGTTACCCTACTCTGTACCCTAATCCTAACCCGTGCGTCAGTATGTACCCTAACCCTAACACGTTTCCGTACCCTCACCTGTGCCCTAAACCTTGCCGTTCCCTAACCCTAACCCTAGCCCAGAACGGAAACCTACCACCATCCCTACACCTTACCCTATGCCGTACCCTAATCCTAATCTGTACGCTGACAATGACCCGTGCGTCAGCACATACCCTGACCCTAACACGTTTCCGTACCCTCACCTGTGCCCTAAACCTTGCCGTTCCCTAAGCCTAACCCTAGGCCGGCACGGAATCCTACCACCAACCCTGCACGTTACCCTACGCCGTACCCTAATCCTAACCCGTGCGTCAGCATGTACCCTGAGCCTAACACGTTTCCGTACCCTCACCTGTGCCCTAAACCTTGCAGTTCCCTAACCCTAACCCTAGCCCGTAATGGAAACCTACCACCAACCCTACACCTTACCCTACGCCGTACCCTAATCCTAATCCAGACGCTGGCACTGACGCGTGCGTCAGCACGCACCCTGACCCTAACATGTTTCCGTACACTCACCTGTGCCCTAAACCTTGCCGTTCCCTAACCCTAACCCTAAACCTGAACGGAAACCTACCACCATCCCTACACCTTACCCTACGCCGTACCCTAATCCTAATCTGTACGCAGACAATGACCCGTGCGTCAGCACATACCCTGACCCTAACACGTTTCTGTACCCTCACCTGTGCCCTAAACCTTGCCGTTCCCTAAGCCTAAACCTAGGCCTGCAAGGAATCCTACCACCAACCCTACACGTTACCCTACGCCGTACCCTAATCCTAACCCGTGCATCAGCATATACCTTGACCCTAACGCGTTTCCGTACCCTCACCTGTGCCCTAAACCTTGCCATTCCCTAACCCTAACCCTAGCCCTGAATGGAAACCTACCACCAACCCTACACCTTACTCTATGCCGTACCCTAATCCTAATCCGTACGCTGACACTGACCCTTGCGTCAGCAAGTACCCTGACCCTAACACGTTTCCGTATCCTCACCTGTGTCCTAAACCTTGCCGTTCCCTAACCCTAACCCTAGCGTTGAATGGAAACCTACCACAAAACCTACACCTTACCCTACGCCATACCCTAATCCTAATCAGTACGCTGACACTGACCCGTGCGTCAGCACGTACCCTGACCCTAACATGTTTCCGTACACTCACCTGTGCCCTAAACCTTGCCGTTCCCTAACCCTAACCCTAGCCCGGAATGGAAACCTACCACCATCCCTACACCGTACCCTAATCCTAATCAGTACGCTGACAATGACACATGTGTCAGCACATACCCTGAACCTAACACGTTTCCGTACCCTCACCTGTGCCCTAAACCTTGCCGTTCCCTAAGCCTAACCCTAGGCCGGCACGGAATTCTACCACCAAGCCTACACGTTACCCTACGCCGTACCCTAATCCTAACCCGTGCGTCAGCATGTACCCTGACCCTAACACGTTTCCATACCCTCACCTGTGCCCTAAACCTTGCCATTCCCTAACCCTAACCCTAGCCCGGAACGGAAACCTACCACCATCCCTATACCTTACCCTACACCGTACCCTAATCCTAATCTGTACGCTGACAATGACCCATGTGTCAGCACATACCCTGACCCTAACACGTTTCCGTACCCTCACCTGTGCCCTAAACCTTGCCGTTCTCTAAGCCTAACCCTAGACCGGCACGGAATTCTACCACCAAACCTACACGTTACCCTACTCCGTACCCTAATCCTAACCCGTGCGTCAGCAAATACCCTGACCCTAACACGTTTCCGTACCCTCACCTGTGCCCTAAACCTTGCCGTTCCCTAAGCCTAACCCTAGGCTGGCACGGAATCCTACCACCAAACCTACACGTTACCCTACACCGTACCCTAATCCAAACCCGTGCGTCAGCATGTACCCTGACCCTAACACGTTTCCGTACCCTCACCTGTGCCCTAAACCTTGCAGTTCCCTAACCCTAACCCTAGCCCGGAATGGAAACCTACCACCAACCCTACACCTTACCCTACGCCGTACCCTAATCCTACTCCGTACGCTGACACTGACCCGTTCGTCAACACATACCCTGACCCTAACATGTTTCCGTACACTCACCGGTGCCCAAAACCTTGCCGTTCCCTAACCCTAACCCTAGCCCGGAACGGAAATCCCTACACCTTACCCTACGCCGTACCCAAATCCTAATCCGTACGCTTACACGGAGACGTGCGTCAGCACGTACGCTGACCCTAACACGTTTCCGTACACTCACCTGTGCCCTAAACCTTGCCATTCCCTAACCCTAACCCTAGCCAGGAACGGAAAACTACCACCATCCCTACACCTTACCCTACGCCGTACCCTAATCCTAATCTGTACGCTGACAATGACCCATGCGTCAGCACATACCCTGAACCTAACACGTTTCCGTACCCTCACCTGTGCCCTAAACCTTGCCATTCCCTAAGCCTAACCCTAGGCTGGCACGGAATCCTACCACCAACCCTACACGTTACCCTACTCTGTACCCTATTCCTAACCCGTGCGTCAGTATGTACCCTAACCCTAACACGTTTCCGTACCCTCACCTGTGCCCTAAACCTTGCCGTTCCCTAACCCTAACCCTAGCCCGGAACGGAAACCTACCACCATCCCTACACCTTACCCTACGTCGTACCCTAATCCTAATCTGTACGCTGACAATGACCCGTGCGTCAGCACATACCCTGACCCTAACACGTTTCCGTACCCTCACCTGTGCCCTAAACCTTGCCGTTCCCTAAGCCTAACCCTAGGCCGGCACGGAATCCTACCACCAACCCTACACGTTACCCTACGCCGTACCCTAATCCTAACCCGTGCGTCAGCATGTACCCTGAGCCTAACACGTTTCCGTACCCTCACCTGTGCCCTAAACCTTGCAGTTCCCTAACCCTAACCCTAGCCCGGAATGGAAACCTACCACCAACCCTACACCTTACCCTACGCCGTACCCTAATCCTAATCCAGACGCTGACACTGACGCGTGCGTCAGCACGCACCCTGACCCTAACATGTTTCCGTACACTCACCTGTGCCCTAAACCTTGCCGTTCCCTAACCCTAACCCTAAACCTGAACGGAAACCTACCACGATCCCTACACCTTACCCTACGCCGTACCCTAATCCTAATCAGTACGCTGACAATGACACATGTGTCAGCACATACCCTGAACCTAACACGTTTCCGTACCCTCACCTGTGCCCTAAACCTTGCCGTTCCCTAAGCCTAACCCTAGGCCGGCACGGAATTCTACCACCAAACCTACACGTTACCCTACTCCATACCCTAATCCTAACCCGTGCGTCAGCATGTACCCTGACCCTAACACGTTTCCGTACCCTCACCTGTGTCCTAAACCTTGCCGTTCCCTAAACCTCACCCTAGCGTGGAATGGAAACCTACCACAAAACCTACACCTTACCCTACGCCATACCCTAATCCTAATCCGTACGCTGACACTGACTAGTGCGTCAGCAAGTACCCTGACCCTAACAAGTTTCTGTACCCACACCTGTGTCCTAAACCTTGCCGTTCCCTAACCCTAACCCTAGCCCAAACGGAAACCTACCACCATCCCTACACCTTACCCTACGCCGTACCCTAATCCTAATCTGTACGCTGACAATGACCCGTGCGTCAGCACATACCCTGACCCTAACACGTTTCCGTACCCTCACCTGTGCCCTAAAACTTGCCGTTCCCTAAGCCTAACCCTAGGCCGGCACGGAATCCTACCACCAACCCTACACGTTACCCTACGCCGTACCCTAATCCTAACCCGTGCGTCAGCATGTACCCTGACCCTAACACGTTTCCGTACCCTCACCTCTGTCCTAAACCTTGCCGTTCCCTAACCCTAACCCTAGCGCGGAATGGAAACCTACCACAAAACCTACACCTTACTCTACGCCGTACCCAAATCCTAATCCGTACGCTTACACGGAGACGTGCGTCAGCACGTACGCTGACCCTAACACGTTTCCGTACACTCACCTGTGCCCTAAACCTTGCCGTTCCCTAAGCCTAACCCTAGGCCGGCACGGAATCCTACCACCAACCCTACACGTTACCCTACGCCGTACCCTAATCCTAACCCGTGCGTCAGCATGTACCCTGACCCTAACACGTTTCCGTACCCTCACCTGTGCCCTAAGCCTTGCCGTTCCATAACCCTAACGCTAGCCCAGAACGGAAACCTACCACCAACCCTACACATTACCATACGCCGTACCCTAATCCTAACCCGTGCGTCAGCATGTACCCTGACACTAACACGTTTCTGTACCCTCACCGGTGCCCTAAACCTTACCGTTCCCTAACCCTAACCCTAGCCCGGAACAGAAACGTACCACCAACCCTGCACCTTACCCTACACCGTACCCTAATCCTAATCCGTTTCCTGACACTGACCCATGCGTCAGCAAGTTCCCTGACCCTAACACGTTTCTGTACCCTCACCTCTGTCCTAAACCTTGCCGTTCCCTAACCCTAACCCTAGCGCGGAATGGAAACCTACCACAAAACCTACACCTTACCCTACGCCGTACCCAAATCCTAATCCGTACGCTTACACGGAGACGTGCGTCAGCACGTACGCTGACCCTAACACGTTTCCGTACACTCACCTGTGCCCTAAACCTTGCCGTTCCCTAACCCTAACCCTAGCCAGGAACGGAAAACTACCACCATCCCTACACCTTACCCTACGCCGTACCCTAATCCTAATCTGTACGCTGACAATGACCCATGCGTCAGCACATACCCTGAACCTAACACGTTTCCGTACCCTCACCTGTGCCCTAAAACTTGCCATTCCCTAAGCCTAACCCTAGGCTGGCACGGAATCCTACCACCAACCCTACACGTTACCCTACTCTGTACCCTAATCCTAACCCGTGCGTCAGCATGTACCCTAACCCTAACACGTTTCCGTACCCTCACCTGTGCCCTAAACCTTGCCGTTCCCTAACCCTAACCCTAAACCTGAACGGAAACCTACCACCATCCCTACACCTTACCCTACGCCGTACCCTAATCCTAATCTGTACGCAGACAATGACCCGTGCGTCAGCACATACCCTGACCCTAACACGTTTCTGTACCCTCACCTGTGCCCTAAACCTTGCCGTTCCCTAAGCCTAAACCTAGGCCTGCAAGGAATCCTACCACCAACCCTACACGTTACCCTACGCCGTACCCTAATCCTAACCCGTGCATCAGCATGTACCTTGACCCTAACACGTTTCCGTACCCTCACCTGTGCCCTAAACCTTGCCATTCCCTAACCCTAACCCTAGCCCTGAATGGAAACCTACCACCAACCCTACACCTTACTCTATGCCGTACCCTAATCCTAATCCGTACGCTGACACTGACCCTTGCGTCAGCAAGTACCCTGACCCTAACACGTTTCCGTATCCTCACCTGTGTCCTAAACCTTGCCGTTCCCTAACCCTAACCCTAGCGTTGAATGGAAAACTACCACAAAACCTACACCTTACCCTACGCCATACCCTAATCCTAATCCGTACGCTGACACTGACCCGTGCGTCAGCACGTACCCTGACCCTAACATGTTTCCGTACACTCACCTGTGCCCTAAACCTTGCCGTTCCCTAACCCTAACCCTAGCCCGGAATGGAAACCTACCACCATCCCTACACCTTACCCTACACCGTACCCTAATCCTAATCAGTACGCTGACAATGACACATGTGTCAGCACATACCCTGAACCTAACACGTTTCCGTACCCTCACCTGTGCCCTAAACCTTGCCGTTCCCTAAGCCTAACCCTAGGCCGGCACGGAATTATACCACCAAGCCTACACGTTACCCTACGCCGTACCCTAATCCTGACCCGTGCGTCAGCATGTACCCTGACCCTAACACGTTTCCATACCCTCACCTGTGCCCTAAACCTTGCCATTCCCTAACCCTAACCCTAGCCCGAAACGGAAACCTACCACCATCCCTATACCTTACCCTACACCGTACCCTAATCCTAATCTGTACGCTGACAATGACCCATGTGTCAGCACATACCCTGACCCTAACACGTTTCCGTACCCTCACCTGTGCCCTAAACCTTGCCGTTCCCTAAGCCTAACCCTAGGCCGGCACGGAATTCTACCACCAAACCTACACGTTACCCTACTCCGTACCCTAATCCTAACCCGTGCGTCAGCACATACCCTGACCCTAACACGTTTCCGTACCCTCACCTGTGCCCTAAACCTTGCCGTTCCCTAAGCCTAACCCTAGGCTGGCACGGAATCCTACCACCAAACCTACACGTTACCCTACACCGTACCCTAATCCAAACCCGTGCGTCAGCATGTACCCTGACCCTAACACGTTTCCGTACCCTCACCTGTGCCCTAAACCTTGCAGTTCCCTAACCCTAACCCTAGCCCGGAATGGAAACCTACCACCAACCCTACACCTTACCCTACGCCGTACCCTAATCCTAATCCGTACGCTGACACTGACCTGTGCGTCAACACGTACCCTGACCCTAACATGTTTCCATACACTCACCGGTGCCCAAAACCTTGCCGTTCCCTAACCCTAACCCTAGCCCGGAACGGAAATCCCTACAGCTTACCCTACGCCGTACCCTAATCATAATATGTACGCAAACAATGACCCGTGCGTCAGCACATACCCTGACCCTAACACGTTTCTGTACCCTCACCTGTGCCCTAAACCTTGCCGTTCCCTAAGCCTAACCCTAGGCCGGCACGGAATCCTACCACCAACCCTACACGTTACCCTACGCCATACCCTAATACTAACCCGTGCGTCAGCATGTACCCTGACCCTAACACGTTTCCGTACCCTCACCTGTGCCCTAAGCCTTGCCGTTCCCTAACCCTAACGCTAGCCCGGAACGGAAACCTACCACCAACCCTACACATTACCATACGCCGTACCCTAATCCTAACCCGTGCGTCAGCATGTACCCTGACACTAACACGTTTCTGTACCCTCACCGGTGCCCTAAACCTTACCGTTCCCTAACCCTAACCCTAGCCCGGAACAGAAACCTACCATCAACCCTACACCTTACCCTACACCGTACCCTAATCCTAATCCGTTCGCTGACACTGACCCGTGCGTCAGCAAGTTCCCTGACCCTAACACGTTTCCGTACCCTCACCTCTGTCCTAAACCTTGCCGTTCCCTAACCCTAACCCTAGCACGGAATGGAAATCTACCACAAAACCTACACCTTACCCTACGCCGTACCCAAATCCTAATCCGTACGCTTACACGGAGACGTGCGTCAGCATGTACGCTGACCCTAACACGTTTCCGTACACTCACCTGTGCCCTAAACCTTGCCATTCCCTAACCCTAACCCTAGCCAGGAACGGAAAACTACCACCATCCCTACACCTTACCCTGCGCCGTACCCTAATCCTAATCTGTACGCTGACAATGACCCATGCGTCAGCACATACCCTGAACCTAACACGTTTCCGTACCCTCACCTGTGCCCTAAACCTTGCCGTTCCCTAAGCCTAACCCTAGGCCGGCACGGAATTCTACCACCAAACCTACACGTTACCCTACTCCGTACCCTAATCCTAACCCGTGCGTCAGCATGTACCCTGACCGTAACACGTTTCCGTACCCTCACCTGTGTCCTAAACCTTGCCGTTCCCTAAACCTCACCCTAGCGTGGAATGGAAACCTACCACAAAACCTACACCTTACCCTACGCCATACCCTAATCCTAATCCGTACGCTGACACTGACTAGTGCGTCAGCAATTACCCTGACCCTAACAAGTTTCTGTACCCACACCTGTGTCCTAAACCTTGCCGTTCCCTAACCCTAACCCTAGCCCAAACGGAAACCTACCACCATCCCTACACCTTACCCTACGCCGTACCCTAATCCTAATCTGTACGCTGACAATGACCCGTGCGTCAGCACATACCCTGACCCTAACACGTTTCCGTACCCTCACCTGTGCCCTAAACCTTGCCGTTCCCTAAGCCTAACCCTAGGCCGGCACGGAATTCTACCACCAACCCTACACGTTACCCTATGCCGTACCCTAATCCTAACCCGTGCGTCAGCATGTACCCTGACCCTAACACGTTTCCGTACCCTCACCTGTGCCCTAAACCTTGCAGTTCCCTAACCCTAACCCTAGCCCGGAATGGAAACCTACCACCAACCCTACACCTTACCCTACGCCGTACCCTAATCTTAATCCAGACGCTGACACTGACGCGTGCGTCAGCACGCACCCTGACCCTAACATGTTTCCGTACACTCACCTGTGCCCTAAACCTTGCCGTTCCCTAACCCTAACCCTAAACCTGAACGGAAACCTACCACCATCCCTACACCTTACCCTACGCCGTACCCTAATCCTAATCTGTACGCAGACAATGACCCGTGCGTCAGCACATACCCTGACCCTAACACGTTTCTGTACCCTCACCTGTGCCCTAAACCTTGCCGTTCCCTAAGCCTAAACCTAGGCCTGCACGGAATCCTACCACCAACCCTACACGTTACCCTACGCCGTACCCTAATCCTAACCCGTGCATCAGCATGTACCTTGACCCTAACACGTTTCCATACCCTCACCTGTGCCATAAACCTTGCCATTCCCTAAACCTCACCCTAGCGTGGAATGGAAACCTACCACAAAACCTACACCTTACCCTAAGCCATACCCTAATCCTAATCCGTACGCTGACACTGACTAGTGCGTCAGCAAGTACCCTGACCCTAACAAGTTTCTGTACCCACACCTGTGTCCTAAACCTTGCCGTTCCCTAACCCTAACCCTAGCCCAAACGGAAACCTACCACCATCCCTACACCTTACCCTACGCCGTACCCTAATCCTAATCTGTACGCTGACAATGACCCGTGCGTCAGCACATACCCTGACCCTAACACGTTTCCGTACCCTCACCTGTGCCCTAAACCTTGCCGTTCCCTAAGCCTAACCCTAGGCCGGCACGGAATTCTACCACCAACCCTACACGTTACCCTATGCCGTACCCTAATCCTAACCCGTGCGTCAGCATGTACCCTGACCCTAACACGTTTCCGTACCCTCACCTGTGCCCTAAACCTTGCAGTTCCCTAACCCTAACCCTAGCCCGGAATGGAAACCTACCACCAACCCTACACCTTACCCTACGCCGTACCCTAATCCTAATCCAGACGCTGACACTGACGCGTGCGTCAGCACGCACCCTGACCCTAACATGTTTCCGTACACTCACCTGTGCCCTAAACCTTGCCGTTCCCTAACCCTAACCCTAAACCTGAACGGAAACCTACCACCATCCCTACACCTTACCCTATGCCGTACCCTAATCCTAATCTGTACGCAGACAATGACCCGTGCGTCAGCACATACCCTGACCCTAACACGTTTCTGTACCCTCACCTGTGCCCTAAACCTTGCCGTTCCCTAAGCCTAAACCTAGGCCTGCACGGAATCCTACCACCAACCCTACACGTTACCCTACGCCGTACCCTAATCCTAATCCAGACGCTGACACTGACGCGTGCGTCAGCACGCACCCTGACCCTAACATGTTTCCGTACACTCACCTGTGCCCTAAACCTTGCCATTCCCTAACCCTAACCCTAGCCCTGAATGGAAACCTACCACCAACCCTACACCTTACTCTATGCCGTACCCTAATCCTAATCCGTACGCTGACACTGACCCTTGCGTCAGCAAGTACCCTGACCCTAACACGTTTCCGTATCCTCACCTGTGTCCTAAACCTTGCCGTTCCCTAACCCTAACCCTAGCGTTGAATGGAAACCTACCACAAAACCTACACCTTACCCTACGCCATATCCTAATCCTAATCCGTACGCTGACACTGACCCGTGCGTCAGCACGTACCCTGAACCTAACACGTTTCCGTACCCTCACCTGTGCCCTAAACCTTGCCGTTCCCTAAGCCTAACCCTAGGCCGGCACGGAATTCTACCACCAAGCCTACACGTTACCCTACGCCGTACCCTAATCCTAACCCGTGCGTCAGCATGTACCCTGACCCTAACACGTTTCCATACCCTCACCTGTGCCCTAAACCTTGCCATTCCCTAACCCTAACCCTAGCCCGGAACGGAAACCTACCACCATCCCTACACCTTACCCTACACCGTACCATACACCGTACCCTAATCCTAATCTGTACGCTGACAATGACCCATGTGTCAGCACATACCCTGACCCTAACACGTTTCCGTACCCTCACATGTGCCCTAAACTTTGCCGTTCCCTAAGGCTAACCCTAGGCCGGCACGGAATTCTACCACCAAACCTACACGTTACCCTACTCCGTACCCTAATCCTAACCCTTGCGTCAGCACATACCCTGACCCTAACACGTTTCCGTACCCTCACCTGTGCCCTAAACCTTGCCGTTCCCTAAGCCTAACCCTAGGCTGGCACGGAATCCTACCACCAAACCTACACGTTACCCTACACCGTACCCTAATCCAAACCCGTGCGTCAGCATGTACCCTGACCCTAACACGTTTCCGTACCCTCACCTGTGCCCTAAACCTTGCAGTTCCCTAACCCTAACCCTAGAGTTGAATGGAAACCTACCACAAAACCTACACCTTACCCTACGCCATACCCTAATCCTAATCCGTACGCTGACACTGACCCGTGCCTCAGCACGTACCCTGACCCTAACATGTTTCCGTACACTCACCTGTGCCCTAAACCTTGCCATTCCCTAACCCTAACCCTAGCCCGGAACGGAAACCTACCACCATCCCTACACCTTACCCTACACCGTACCCTAATCCTAATCCGTACGCTGACACTGACCCGTGCGTTAGCACGTACCATGACCCTAACATGTTTCCGTACACTCACCGGTGCCCAAAACCTTGCCGTTCCCTAACCCTAACCCTAGCCCGGAACGGAAATCCCTACAACGTACCCTACGCCGTACCCTAATCATAATATGTACGCAGACAATAACCCGTGCGTCAGCACATACCCTGACCCTAACACGTTTCTGTACCCTCACCTGTGCCCTAAACCTTGCCGTTCCCTAAGCCTAACCCTAGGCCGGCACGGAATCCTACCACCAACCCTACACGTTACCCTACGCCGTACCCTAATCCTAACCCGTGCGTCAGCATGTACCCTGACCCTAACACGTTTCCGTACCCTCACCTGTGCCCTAAGCCTTGCCGTTCCATAACCCTAACGCTAGCCCGGAACGGAAACCTACCACCAACCCTACACATTACCATACGCCGTACCCTAATCCTAACCCGTGCGTCAGCATGTACTCTGACACTAACACGTTTCTGTACCCTCACCGGTGCCCTAAACCTTACCGTTCCCTAACCCTAACCCTAGCCCGGAACAGAAACGTACCACCAACCCTGCACCTTACCCTACACCGTACCCTAATCCTAATCCGTTTCCTGACACTGACCCATGCGTCAGCAAGTTCCCTGACCCTAACACGTTTCCGTACCCTCACCTGTGCCCTAAGCCTTGCCGTTCCCTAACCCTAACGCTAGCCCGGAACGGAAACCTACCACCAACCCTACACATTACCATA
Organism: Mesoplodon densirostris; assembly: GCF_025265405.1. Classification (NCBI taxonomy): domain Eukaryota; kingdom Metazoa; phylum Chordata; class Mammalia; order Artiodactyla; family Ziphiidae; genus Mesoplodon; species Mesoplodon densirostris. The sequence continues at coordinate 155,432,555 of NC_082665.1, read as the reverse complement.
CGCCGTACCCTAATCCTAACCCGTGCGTCAGCATGTACCCTGACCCTAACACGTTTCCGTACCCTCACCTGGGCCCTAAACCTTGCAGTTCCCTAACCCTAACCCTAGAGTTGAATGGAAACCTACCACAAAACCTACACCTTACCCTACGCCATACCCTAATCCTAATCCGTACGCTGACACTGACCCGTGCCTCAGCACGTACCCTGACCCTAACATGTTTCCGTACACTCACCTGTGCCCTAAACCTTGCCATTCCCTAACCCTAACCCTAGCGCGGAATGGAAACCTACCACAAAACCTACACCTTACCCTACGCCGTACCCAAATACTAATCCCTACGCTTACACGGAGACGTGCGTCAGCACGTACGCTGACCCTAACACGTTTCCGTACACTCACCTGTGCCCTAAACCTTGCCGTTCCCTAACCCTAACCCTAGCCAGGAACGGAAAACTACCACCATCCCTACACCTTACCCTACGCCGTACCCTAATCCTAATCTGTACGCTGACAATGACCAATGCGTCAGCACATACCCTGAACCTAACACGTTTCCGTACCCTCACCTGTGCCCTAAACCTTGCCATTCCCTAGGCCTAACCCTAGGCTGGCACGGAATCCTACCACCAACCCTACACGTTACCCTACTCTGTACCCTAATCCTAACCCGTGCGTCAGCATGTACCCTAACCCTAACACGTTTCCGTACCCTCACCTGTGCCCTAAACCTTGCCGTTCCCTAAGACTAACCCTAGGCCGGCACGGAATCCTACCACCAACCCTACACGTTACCCTACGCCGTACCCTAATCCTAACCCGTGCGTCAGCATGTACCCTGAGCCTAACACGTTTCCGTACCCTCACCTGTGCCCTAAACCTTGCAGTTCCCTAACCCTAACCCTAGCCCAGAATGGAAACCTACCACCAACCCTACACCTTACCCTACGCCGTACCCTAATCCTAATCCAGACGCTGACACTGACGCGTGCGTCAGCACGCACCCTGACCCTAACACGTTTCCGTACCCTCACCTGTGTCCTAAACCTTGCCGTTCCCTAAACCTCACCCTAGCGTGGAATGGAATCCTACCACAAAACCTACACCTTACCCTACGCCATACCCTAATCCTAATCCGTACGCTGACACTGACCCTTGCGTCAGCAAGTACCCTGACCCTAACAAGTTTCTGTACCCACACCTGTGTCCTAAACCTTGCCGTTCCCTAACCCTAACCCTAGCCCAAACGGAAACCTACCACCATCCCTACACCTTACCCTACGCCGTACCCTAATCCTAATCTGTACGCTGACAATGACCCGTGCGTCAGCACATACCCTGACCCTAACACGTTTCCGTACCCTCACCTGTGCCCTAAACCTTGCCGTTCCCTAAGCCTAACCCTAGGCCGGCACGGAATCCTACCACCAACCCTACACGTTACCCTACGCCGTACCCTAATCCTAACCCGTGCGTCAGCATGTACCCTGACCCTAACACGTTTCCGTACCCTCACCTCTGTCCTAAACCTTGCCGTTCCCTAACCCTAACTCTAGCGAGGAATGGAAACCTACCACAAAACCTACACCTTACCCTACGCCGTACCCAAATCCTAATCCGTACGCTTACACGGAGACGTGCGTCAGCACGTACGCTGACCCTAACACGTTTCCGTACACTCACCTGTGCCCTAAACCTTGCCGTTCCCTAAGCCTAACCCTAGGCCGGCACGGAATCCTACCACCAACCCTACACGTTACCCTACGCCGTACCCTAATCCTAACCCGTGCGTCAGCATGTACCCTGACCCTAACACGTTTCCGTACCCTCACCTGTGCCCTAAGCCTTGCCGTTCCCTAACCCTAACGCTAGCCCGGAACGGAAACCTACCACCAACCCTACACATTACCATACGCCGTACCCTAATCCTAACCCGTGCGTCAGCATGTACCCTGACACTAACACGTTTCTGTACCCTCACCGGTGCCCTAAACCTTACCGTTCCCTAACCCTAACCCTAGCCCGGAACAGAAACGTACCACCAACCCTGCACCTTACCCTACACCGTACCCTAATCCTAATCCGTTTCCTGACACTGACCCATGCGTCAGCAAGTTCCCTGACCCTAACACGTTTCCGTACCCTCACCTCTGTCCTAAACCTTGCCGTTCCCTAACCCTAACCCTAGCGCGGAATGGAAACCTACCACAAAACCTACACCTTACCCTACGCCGTACCCAAATCCTAATCCGTACGCTTACACGGAGACGTGCGTCAGCACGTACGCTGACCCTAACACGTTTCCGTACACTCACCTGTGCCCTAAACCTTGCCGTTCCCTAACCCTAACCCTAGCCAGGAACGGAAAACTACCACCATCCCTACCCCTTACCCTACGCCGTACCCTAATCCTAATCTGTACGCTGACAATGACCCATGCGTCAGCACATACCCTGAACCTAACACGTTTCCGTACCCTCACCTGTGCCCTAAACCTTGCCATTCCCTAAGCCTAACCCTAGGCTGGCACGGAATCCTACCACCAACCCTACACGTTACCCTACTCTGTACCCTAATCCTAACCCGTGCGTCAGCATGTACCCTAACCCTAACACGTTTCCGTACCCTCACCTGTGCCCTAAACCTTGCCGTTCCTTAACCCTAACCCTAAACCTGAACGGAAACCTACCACCATCCCTACACCTTACCCTACGCCGTACCCTAATCCTAATCTGTACGCAGACAATGACCCGTGCGTCAGCACATACCCTGACCCTAACACGTTTCTGTACCCTCACCTGTGCCCTAAACCTTGCCGTTCCCTAAGCCTAAACCTAGGCCTGCAAGGAATCCTACCACCAACCCTACACGTTACCCTACGCCGTACCCTAATCCTAACCCGTGCATCAGCATGTACCTTGACCCTAACACGTTTCCGTACCCTCACCTGTGCCCTAAACCTTGCCATTCCCTAACCCTAACCCTAGCCCTGAATGGAAACCTACCACCAACCCTACACCTTACTCTATGCCGTACCCTAATCCTAATCCGTACGCTGACACTAACCCTTGCGTCAGCAAGTACCCTGACCCTAACACGTTTCCGTATCCTCACCTGTGTCCTAAACCTTGCCGTTCCCTAACCCTAACCGTAGCGTTGAATGGAAACCTACCACAAAACCTACACCTTACCCTACGCCATACCCTAATCCTAATCAGTACGCTGACACTGACCCGTGCGTCAGCACGTACCCTGACCCTAACATGTTTCCGTACACTCACCTGTGCCCTAAACCTTGCCGTTCCCTAACCCTAACCCTAGCCCGGAATGGAAACCTACCACCATCCCTACACCTTACCCTACACCGTACCCTAATCCTAATCAGTACGCTGACAATGACACATGTGTCAGCACATACCCTGAACCTAACACGTTTCCGTACCCTCACCTGTGCCCTAAACCTTGCCGTTCCCTAAGCCTAACCCTAGGCCGGCACGGAATTATACCACCAAGTCTACACGTTACCCTACGCCGTACCCTAATCCTGACCCGTGCGTCAGCATGTACCCTGACCCTAACACGTTTCCATACCCTCACCTGTGCCCTAAACCTTGCCATTCCCTAACCCTAACCCTAGCCCGAAACGGAAACCTACCACCATCCCTATACCTTACCCTACACCGTACCCTAATCCTAATCTGTACGCTGACAATGACCCATGTGTCAGCACATACCCTGACCCTAACACGTTTCCGTACCCTCACCTGTGCCCTAAACCTTGCCGTTCCCTAAGCCTAACCCTAGGCTGGCACGGAATCCTACCACCAAACCTACACGTTACCCTACACCGTACCCGAATCCAAACCCGTGCGTCAGCATGTACCCTGACCCTAACACGTTTCCGTACCCTCACCTGTGCCCTAAACCTTGCAGTTCCCTAACCCTAACCCTAGCCCGGAATGGAAACCTACCACCAACCCTACACCTTACCCTACGCCGTACCCTAATCCTAATCCGTACGCTGACACTGACCTGTGCGTCAACACGTACCCTGACCCTAACATGTTTCCGTACACTCACCTGTGCCCTAAGCCTTGCCGTTCCCTAACCCTAACGCTAGCCCGGAACGGAAACCTACCACCAACCCTACACATTACCATATGCCGTACCCTAATCCTAACCCGTGCGTCAGCATGTACCCTGACACTAACACGTTTCTGTACCCTCACCGGTGCCCTAAACCTTACCGTTCCCTAACCCTAGCCCTAGCCCGGAACAGAAACCTACCATCAACCCTACACCTTACCCTACACCGTACCCTAATCCTAATCCGTTCGCTGACACTGACCCGTGCGTCAGCAAGTTCCCTGACCCTAACACGTATCCGTACCCTCACCTCTGTCCTAAACCTTGCGTTCCCTAACCCTAACCCTAGCACGGAATGGAAATCTACCACAAAACCTACACCTTACCCTACGCCGTACCCAAATCCTAATCCGTACGCTTACACGGAGACGTGCGTCAGCATGTACGCTGACCCTAACACGTTTCCGTACACTCACCTGTGCCCTAAACCTTGCCATTCCCTAACCCTAACCCTAGCCAGGAACGGAAAACTACCACCATCCCTACACCTTACCCTGCGCCGTACCCTAATCCTAATCTGTACGCTGACAATGACCCATGCGTCAGCACATACCCTGAACCTAACACGTTTCCGTACCCTCACCTGTGCCCTAAACCTTGCCGTTCCCTAAGCCTAACCCTAGGCCGGCACGGAATTCTACCACCAAACCTACACGTTACCCTACTCCGTACCCTAATCCTAACCCGTGCGTCAGCATGTACCCTGACCCTAACACGTTTCCGTACCCTCACCTGTGTCCTAAACCTTGCCGTTCCCTGAACCTCACCCTAGCGTGGAATGGAAACCTACCACAAAACCTACACCTTACCCTACGCCGTACCCTAATCCTAATCCGTACGCTGACACTGACTAGTGCGTCAGCAAGTACCCTGACCCTAACAAGTTTCTGTACCCACACCTGTGTCCTAAACCTTGCCGTTCCCTAACCCTAACCCTAGCCCAAACGGAAACCTACCACCATCCCTACACCTTACCCTACGCCGTACCCTAATCCTAATCTGTACGCTGACAATGACCCGTGCGTCAGCACATACCCTGACCCTAAAACGTTTCCGTACCCTCATCTGTGCCCTAAACCTTGCCATTCCCTAAGCCTAACCCTAGGCTGGCACGGAATCCTACCACCAACCCTACACGTTACCCTACTCTGTACCCTAATCCTAACCCGTGCGTCAGCATGTACCCTAACCCTAACACGTTTCCGTACCCTCACCGGTGCCCTAAACCTTGCCGTTCCCTAACCCTAACCCTAGCCCAAACGGAAAACTACCACCATCCCTACACCTTACCCTACGCCGTACCCTAATCCTAATCTGTACGCAGACAATGACCCGTGCGTCAGCACATACCCTGACCCTAACACGTTTCTGTACCCTCACCTGTGCCCTAAACCTTGCCGTTCCCTAAGCCTAAACCTAGGCCTGCAAGGAATCCTACCACCAACCCTACACGTTACCCTACGCCGTACCCTAATCCTAACCCGTGCATCAGCATATACCTTGACCCTAACGCGTTTCCGTACCCTCACCTGTGCCCTAAACCTTGCCATTCCCTAACCCTAACCCTAGCCCTGAATGGAAACCTACCACCAACCCTACACCTTACTCTATGCCGTACCCTAATCCTAATCCGTACGCTGACACTGACCCTTGCGTCAGCAAGTACCCTGACCCTAACACGTTTCCGTATCCTCACCTGTGTCCTAAACCTTGCCGTTCCCTAACCCTAACCCTAGCGTTGAATGGAAACCTACCACAAAACCTACACCTTACCCTACGCCATACCCTAATCCTAATCAGTACGCTGACACTGACCCGTGCGTCAGCACGTACCCTGACCCTAACATGTTTCCGTACACTCACCTGTGCCCTAAACCTTGCCGTTCCCTAACCCTAACCCTAGCCCGGAATGGAAACCTACCACCATCCCTACACCGTACCCTAATCCTAATCAGTACGCTGACAATGACACATGTGTCAGCACATACCCTGAACCTAACACGTTTCCGTACCCTCACCTGTGCCCTAAACCTTGCCGTTCCCTAAGCCTAACCCTAGGCCGGCACGGAATTCTACCACCAAGCCTACACGTTACCCTACGCCGTACCCTAATCCTAACCCGTGCGTCAGCATGTACCCTGACCCTAACACGTTTCCATACCCTCACCTGTGCCCTAAACCTTGCCATTCCCTAACCCTAACCCTAGCCCGGAACGGAAACCTACCACCATCCCTATACCTTACCCTACACCGTACCCTAATCCTAATCTGTACGCTGACAATGACCCATGTGTCAGCACATACCCTGACCCTAACACGTTTCCGTACCCTCACCTGTGCCCTAAACCTTGCCGTTCTCTAAGCCTAACCCTAGACCGGCACGGAATTCTACCACCAAACCTACACGTTACCCTACTCCGTACCCTAATCCTAACCCGTGCGTCAGCAAATACCCTGACCCTAACACGTTTCCGTACCCTCACCTGTGCCCTAAACCTTGCCGTTCCCTAAGCCTAACCCTAGGCTGGCACGGAATCCTACCACCAAACCTACACGTTACCCTACACCGTACCCTAATCCAAACCCGTGCGTCAGCATGTACCCTGACCCTAACACGTTTCCGTACCCTCACCTGTGCCCTAAACCTTGCAGTTCCCTAACCCTAACCCTAGCCCGGAATGGAAACCTACCACCAACCCTACACCTTACCCTACGCCGTACCCTAATCCTACTCCGTACGCTGACACTGACCCGTTCGTCAACACATACCCTGACCCTAACATGTTTCCGTACACTCACCGGTGCCCAAAACCTTGCCGTTCCCTAACCCTAACCCTAGCCCGGAACGGAAATCCCTACACCTTACCCTACGCCGTACCCAAATCCTAATCCGTACGCTTACACGGAGACGTGCGTCAGCACGTACGCTGACCCTAACACGTTTCCGTACACTCACCTGTGCCCTAAACCTTGCCATTCCCTAACCCTAACCCTAGCCAGGAACGGAAAACTACCACCATCCCTACACCTTACCCTACGCCGTACCCTAATCCTAATCTGTACGCTGACAATGACCCATGCGTCAGCACATACCCTGAACCTAACACGTTTCCGTACCCTCACCTGTGCCCTAAACCTTGCCATTCCCTAAGCCTAACCCTAGGCTGGCACGGAATCCTACCACCAACCCTACACGTTACCCTACTCTGTACCCTATTCCTAACCCGTGCGTCAGTATGTACCCTAACCCTAACACGTTTCCGTACCCTCACCTGTGCCCTAAACCTTGCCGTTCCCTAACCCTAACCCTAGCCCGGAACGGAAACCTACCACCATCCCTACACCTTACCCTACGTCGTACCCTAATCCTAATCTGTACGCTGACAATGACCCGTGCGTCAGCACATACCCTGACCCTAACACGTTTCCGTACCCTCACCTGTGCCCTAAACCTTGCCGTTCCCTAAGCCTAACCCTAGGCCGGCACGGAATCCTACCACCAACCCTACACGTTACCCTACGCCGTACCCTAATCCTAACCCGTGCGTCAGCATGTACCCTGAGCCTAACACGTTTCCGTACCCTCACCTGTGCCCTAAACCTTGCAGTTCCCTAACCCTAACCCTAGCCCGGAATGGAAACCTACCACCAACCCTACACCTTACCCTACGCCGTACCCTAATCCTAATCCAGACGCTGACACTGACGCGTGCGTCAGCACGCACCCTGACCCTAACATGTTTCCGTACACTCACCTGTGCCCTAAACCTTGCCGTTCCCTAACCCTAACCCTAAACCTGAACGGAAACCTACCACGATCCCTACACCTTACCCTACGCCGTACCCTAATCCTAATCAGTACGCTGACAATGACACATGTGTCAGCACATACCCTGAACCTAACACGTTTCCGTACCCTCACCTGTGCCCTAAACCTTGCCGTTCCCTAAGCCTAACCCTAGGCCGGCACGGAATTCTACCACCAAACCTACACGTTACCCTACTCCATACCCTAATCCTAACCCGTGCGTCAGCATGTACCCTGACCCTAACACGTTTCCGTACCCTCACCTGTGTCCTAAACCTTGCCGTTCCCTAAACCTCACCCTAGCGTGGAATGGAAACCTACCACAAAACCTACACCTTACCCTACGCCATACCCTAATCCTAATCCGTACGCTGACACTGACTAGTGCGTCAGCAAGTACCCTGACCCTAACAAGTTTCTGTACCCACACCTGTGTCCTAAACCTTGCCGTTCCCTAACCCTAACCCTAGCCCAAACGGAAACCTACCACCATCCCTACACCTTACCCTACGCCGTACCCTAATCCTAATCTGTACGCTGACAATGACCCGTGCGTCAGCACATACCCTGACCCTAACACGTTTCCGTACCCTCACCTGTGCCCTAAAACTTGCCGTTCCCTAAGCCTAACCCTAGGCCGGCACGGAATCCTACCACCAACCCTACACGTTACCCTACGCCGTACCCTAATCCTAACCCGTGCGTCAGCATGTACCCTGACCCTAACACGTTTCCGTACCCTCACCTCTGTCCTAAACCTTGCCGTTCCCTAACCCTAACCCTAGCGCGGAATGGAAACCTACCACAAAACCTACACCTTACCCTACGCCGTACCCAAATCCTAATCCGTACGCTTACACGGAGACGTGCGTCAGCACGTACGCTGACCCTAACACGTTTCCGTACACTCACCTGTGCCCTAAACCTTGCCGTTCCCTAAGCCTAACCCTAGGCCGGCACGGAATCCTACCACCAACCCTACACGTTACCCTACGCCGTACCCTAATCCTAACCCGTGCGTCAGCATGTACCCTGACCCTAACACGTTTCCGTACCCTCACCTGTGCCCTAAGCCTTGCCGTTCCATAACCCTAACGCTAGCCCAGAACGGAAACCTACCACCAACCCTACACATTACCATACGCCGTACCCTAATCCTAACCCGTGCGTCAGCATGTACCCTGACACTAACACGTTTCTGTACCCTCACCGGTGCCCTAAACCTTACCGTTCCCTAACCCTAACCCTAGCCCGGAACAGAAACGTACCACCAACCCTGCACCTTACCCTACACCGTACCCTAATCCTAATCCGTTTCCTGACACTGACCCATGCGTCAGCAAGTTCCCTGACCCTAACACGTTTCTGTACCCTCACCTCTGTCCTAAACCTTGCCGTTCCCTAACCCTAACCCTAGCGCGGAATGGAAACCTACCACAAAACCTACACCTTACCCTACGCCGTACCCAAATCCTAATCCGTACGCTTACACGGAGACGTGCGTCAGCACGTACGCTGACCCTAACACGTTTCCGTACACTCACCTGTGCCCTAAACCTTGCCGTTCCCTAACCCTAACCCTAGCCAGGAACGGAAAACTACCACCATCCCTACACCTTACCCTACGCCGTACCCTAATCCTAATCTGTACGCTGACAATGACCCATGCGTCAGCACATACCCTGAACCTAACACGTTTCCGTACCCTCACCTGTGCCCTAAAACTTGCCATTCCCTAAGCCTAACCCTAGGCTGGCACGGAATCCTACCACCAACCCTACACGTTACCCTACTCTGTACCCTAATCCTAACCCGTGCGTCAGCATGTACCCTAACCCTAACACGTTTCCGTACCCTCACCTGTGCCCTAAACCTTGCCGTTCCCTAACCCTAACCCTAAACCTGAACGGAAACCTACCACCATCCCTACACCTTACCCTACGCCGTACCCTAATCCTAATCTGTACGCAGACAATGACCCGTGCGTCAGCACATACCCTGACCCTAACACGTTTCTGTACCCTCACCTGTGCCCTAAACCTTGCCGTTCCCTAAGCCTAAACCTAGGCCTGCAAGGAATCCTACCACCAACCCTACACGTTACCCTACGCCGTACCCTAATCCTAACCCGTGCATCAGCATGTACCTTGACCCTAACACGTTTCCGTACCCTCACCTGTGCCCTAAACCTTGCCATTCCCTAACCCTAACCCTAGCCCTGAATGGAAACCTACCACCAACCCTACACCTTACTCTATGCCGTACCCTAATCCTAATCCGTACGCTGACACTGACCCTTGCGTCAGCAAGTACCCTGACCCTAACACGTTTCCGTATCCTCACCTGTGTCCTAAACCTTGCCGTTCCCTAACCCTAACCCTAGCGTTGAATGGAAAACTACCACAAAACCTACACCTTACCCTACGCCATACCCTAATCCTAATCCGTACGCTGACACTGACCCGTGCGTCAGCACGTACCCTGACCCTAACATGTTTCCGTACACTCACCTGTGCCCTAAACCTTGCCGTTCCCTAACCCTAACCCTAGCCCGGAATGGAAACCTACCACCATCCCTACACCTTACCCTACACCGTACCCTAATCCTAATCAGTACGCTGACAATGACACATGTGTCAGCACATACCCTGAACCTAACACGTTTCCGTACCCTCACCTGTGCCCTAAACCTTGCCGTTCCCTAAGCCTAACCCTAGGCCGGCACGGAATTATACCACCAAGCCTACACGTTACCCTACGCCGTACCCTAATCCTGACCCGTGCGTCAGCATGTACCCTGACCCTAACACGTTTCCATACCCTCACCTGTGCCCTAAACCTTGCCATTCCCTAACCCTAACCCTAGCCCGAAACGGAAACCTACCACCATCCCTATACCTTACCCTACACCGTACCCTAATCCTAATCTGTACGCTGACAATGACCCATGTGTCAGCACATACCCTGACCCTAACACGTTTCCGTACCCTCACCTGTGCCCTAAACCTTGCCGTTCCCTAAGCCTAACCCTAGGCCGGCACGGAATTCTACCACCAAACCTACACGTTACCCTACTCCGTACCCTAATCCTAACCCGTGCGTCAGCACATACCCTGACCCTAACACGTTTCCGTACCCTCACCTGTGCCCTAAACCTTGCCGTTCCCTAAGCCTAACCCTAGGCTGGCACGGAATCCTACCACCAAACCTACACGTTACCCTACACCGTACCCTAATCCAAACCCGTGCGTCAGCATGTACCCTGACCCTAACACGTTTCCGTACCCTCACCTGTGCCCTAAACCTTGCAGTTCCCTAACCCTAACCCTAGCCCGGAATGGAAACCTACCACCAACCCTACACCTTACCCTACGCCGTACCCTAATCCTAATCCGTACGCTGACACTGACCTGTGCGTCAACACGTACCCTGACCCTAACATGTTTCCATACACTCACCGGTGCCCAAAACCTTGCCGTTCCCTAACCCTAACCCTAGCCCGGAACGGAAATCCCTACAGCTTACCCTACGCCGTACCCTAATCATAATATGTACGCAAACAATGACCCGTGCGTCAGCACATACCCTGACCCTAACACGTTTCTGTACCCTCACCTGTGCCCTAAACCTTGCCGTTCCCTAAGCCTAACCCTAGGCCGGCACGGAATCCTACCACCAACCCTACACGTTACCCTACGCCATACCCTAATACTAACCCGTGCGTCAGCATGTACCCTGACCCTAACACGTTTCCGTACCCTCACCTGTGCCCTAAGCCTTGCCGTTCCCTAACCCTAACGCTAGCCCGGAACGGAAACCTACCACCAACCCTACACATTACCATACGCCGTACCCTAATCCTAACCCGTGCGTCAGCATGTACCCTGACACTAACACGTTTCTGTACCCTCACCGGTGCCCTAAACCTTACCGTTCCCTAACCCTAACCCTAGCCCGGAACAGAAACCTACCATCAACCCTACACCTTACCCTACACCGTACCCTAATCCTAATCCGTTCGCTGACACTGACCCGTGCGTCAGCAAGTTCCCTGACCCTAACACGTTTCCGTACCCTCACCTCTGTCCTAAACCTTGCCGTTCCCTAACCCTAACCCTAGCACGGAATGGAAATCTACCACAAAACCTACACCTTACCCTACGCCGTACCCAAATCCTAATCCGTACGCTTACACGGAGACGTGCGTCAGCATGTACGCTGACCCTAACACGTTTCCGTACACTCACCTGTGCCCTAAACCTTGCCATTCCCTAACCCTAACCCTAGCCAGGAACGGAAAACTACCACCATCCCTACACCTTACCCTGCGCCGTACCCTAATCCTAATCTGTACGCTGACAATGACCCATGCGTCAGCACATACCCTGAACCTAACACGTTTCCGTACCCTCACCTGTGCCCTAAACCTTGCCGTTCCCTAAGCCTAACCCTAGGCCGGCACGGAATTCTACCACCAAACCTACACGTTACCCTACTCCGTACCCTAATCCTAACCCGTGCGTCAGCATGTACCCTGACCGTAACACGTTTCCGTACCCTCACCTGTGTCCTAAACCTTGCCGTTCCCTAAACCTCACCCTAGCGTGGAATGGAAACCTACCACAAAACCTACACCTTACCCTACGCCATACCCTAATCCTAATCCGTACGCTGACACTGACTAGTGCGTCAGCAATTACCCTGACCCTAACAAGTTTCTGTACCCACACCTGTGTCCTAAACCTTGCCGTTCCCTAACCCTAACCCTAGCCCAAACGGAAACCTACCACCATCCCTACACCTTACCCTACGCCGTACCCTAATCCTAATCTGTACGCTGACAATGACCCGTGCGTCAGCACATACCCTGACCCTAACACGTTTCCGTACCCTCACCTGTGCCCTAAACCTTGCCGTTCCCTAAGCCTAACCCTAGGCCGGCACGGAATTCTACCACCAACCCTACACGTTACCCTATGCCGTACCCTAATCCTAACCCGTGCGTCAGCATGTACCCTGACCCTAACACGTTTCCGTACCCTCACCTGTGCCCTAAACCTTGCAGTTCCCTAACCCTAACCCTAGCCCGGAATGGAAACCTACCACCAACCCTACACCTTACCCTACGCCGTACCCTAATCTTAATCCAGACGCTGACACTGACGCGTGCGTCAGCACGCACCCTGACCCTAACATGTTTCCGTACACTCACCTGTGCCCTAAACCTTGCCGTTCCCTAACCCTAACCCTAAACCTGAACGGAAACCTACCACCATCCCTACACCTTACCCTACGCCGTACCCTAATCCTAATCTGTACGCAGACAATGACCCGTGCGTCAGCACATACCCTGACCCTAACACGTTTCTGTACCCTCACCTGTGCCCTAAACCTTGCCGTTCCCTAAGCCTAAACCTAGGCCTGCACGGAATCCTACCACCAACCCTACACGTTACCCTACGCCGTACCCTAATCCTAACCCGTGCATCAGCATGTACCTTGACCCTAACACGTTTCCATACCCTCACCTGTGCCATAAACCTTGCCATTCCCTAAACCTCACCCTAGCGTGGAATGGAAACCTACCACAAAACCTACACCTTACCCTAAGCCATACCCTAATCCTAATCCGTACGCTGACACTGACTAGTGCGTCAGCAAGTACCCTGACCCTAACAAGTTTCTGTACCCACACCTGTGTCCTAAACCTTGCCGTTCCCTAACCCTAACCCTAGCCCAAACGGAAACCTACCACCATCCCTACACCTTACCCTACGCCGTACCCTAATCCTAATCTGTACGCTGACAATGACCCGTGCGTCAGCACATACCCTGACCCTAACACGTTTCCGTACCCTCACCTGTGCCCTAAACCTTGCCGTTCCCTAAGCCTAACCCTAGGCCGGCACGGAATTCTACCACCAACCCTACACGTTACCCTATGCCGTACCCTAATCCTAACCCGTGCGTCAGCATGTACCCTGACCCTAACACGTTTCCGTACCCTCACCTGTGCCCTAAACCTTGCAGTTCCCTAACCCTAACCCTAGCCCGGAATGGAAACCTACCACCAACCCTACACCTTACCCTACGCCGTACCCTAATCCTAATCCAGACGCTGACACTGACGCGTGCGTCAGCACGCACCCTGACCCTAACATGTTTCCGTACACTCACCTGTGCCCTAAACCTTGCCGTTCCCTAACCCTAACCCTAAACCTGAACGGAAACCTACCACCATCCCTACACCTTACCCTATGCCGTACCCTAATCCTAATCTGTACGCAGACAATGACCCGTGCGTCAGCACATACCCTGACCCTAACACGTTTCTGTACCCTCACCTGTGCCCTAAACCTTGCCGTTCCCTAAGCCTAAACCTAGGCCTGCACGGAATCCTACCACCAACCCTACACGTTACCCTACGCCGTACCCTAATCCTAATCCAGACGCTGACACTGACCTGTGCGTCAACACGTACCCTGACCCTAACATGTTTCCATACACTCACCGGTGCCCAAAACCTTGCCGTTCCCTAACCCTAACCCTAGCCCGGAACGGAAATCCCTACAGCTTACCCTACGCCGTACCCTAATCATAATATGTACGCAAACAATGACCCGTGCGTCAGCACATACCCTGACCCTAACACGTTTCTGTACCCTCACCTGTGCCCTAAACCTTGCCGTTCCCTAAGCCTAACCCTAGGCCGGCACGGAATCCTACCACCAACCCTACACGTTACCCTACGCCATACCCTAATACTAACCCGTGCGTCAGCATGTACCCTGACCCTAACACGTTTCCGTACCCTCACCTGTGCCCTAAGCCTTGCCGTTCCCTAACCCTAACGCTAGCCCGGAACGGAAACCTACCACCAACCCTACACATTACCATACGCCGTACCCTAATCCTAACCCGTGCGTCAGCATGTACCCTGACACTAACACGTTTCTGTACCCTCACCGGTGCCCTAAACCTTACCGTTCCCTAACCCTAACCCTAGCCCGGAACAGAAACCTACCATCAACCCTACACCTTACCCTACACCGTACCCTAATCCTAATCCGTTCGCTGACACTGACCCGTGCGTCAGCAAGTTCCCTGACCCTAACACGTTTCCGTACCCTCACCTCTGTCCTAAACCTTGCCGTTCCCTAACCCTAACCCTAGCACGGAATGGAAATCTACCACAAAACCTACACCTTACCCTACGCCGTACCCAAATCCTAATCCGTACGCTTACACGGAGACGTGCGTCAGCATGTACGCTGACCCTAAAACGTTTCCGTACACTCACCTGTGCCCTAAACCTTGCCATTCCCTAACCCTAACCCTAGCCAGGAACGGAAAACTACCACCATCCCTACACCTTACCCTGCGCCGTACCCTAATCCTAATCTGTACGCTGACAATGACCCATGCGTCAGCACATACCCTGAACCTAACACGTTTCCGTACCCTCACCTGTGCCCTAAACCTTGCCGTTCCCTAAGCCTAACCCTAGGCCGGCACGGAATTCTACCACCAAACCTACACGTTACCCTACTCCGTACCCTAATCCTAACCCGTGCGTCAGCATGTACCCTGACCGTAACACGTTTCCGTACCCTCACCTGTGTCCTAAACCTTGCCGTTCCCTAAACCTCACCCTAGCGTGGAATGGAAACCTACCACAAAACCTACACCTTACCCTACGCCATACCCTAATCCTAATCCGTACGCTGACACTGACTAGTGCGTCAGCAATTACCCTGACCCTAACAAGTTTCTGTACCCACACCTGTGTCCTAAACCTTGCCGTTCCCTAACCCTAACCCTAGCCCAAACGGAAACCTACCACCATCCCTACACCTTACCCTACGCCGTACCCTAATCCTAATCTGTACGCTGACAATGACCCGTGCGTCAGCACATACCCTGACCCTAACACGTTTCCGTACCCTCACCTGTGCCCTAAACCTTGCCGTTCCCTAAGCCTAACCCTAGGCCGGCACGGAATTCTACCACCAACCCTACACGTTACCCTATGCCGTACCCTAATCCTAACCCGTGCGTCAGCATGTACCCTGACCCTAACACGTTTCCGTACCCTCACCTGTGCCCTAAACCTTGCAGTTCCCTAACCCTAACCCTAGCCCGGAATGGAAACCTACCACCAACCCTACACCTTACCCTACGCCGTACCCTAATCTTAATCCAGACGCTGACACTGACGCGTGCGTCAGCACGCACCCTGACCCTAACATGTTTCCGTACACTCACCTGTGCCCTAAACCTTGCCGTTCCCTAACCCTAACCCTAAACCTGAACGGAAACCTACCACCATCCCTACACCTTACCCTACGCCGTACCCTAATCCTAATCTGTACGCAGACAATGACCCGTGCGTCAGCACATACCCTGACCCTAACACGTTTCTGTACCCTCACCTGTGCCCTAAACCTTGCCGTTCCCTAAGCCTAAACCTAGGCCTGCACGGAATCCTACCACCAACCCTACACGTTACCCTACGCCGTACCCTAATCCTAACCCGTGCATCAGCATGTACCTTGACCCTAACACGTTTCCATACCCTCACCTGTGCCATAAACCTTGCCATTCCCTAAACCTCACCCTAGCGTGGAATGGAAACCTACCACAAAACCTACACCTTACCCTAAGCCATACCCTAATCCTAATCCGTACGCTGACACTGACTAGTGCGTCAGCAAGTACCCTGACCCTAACAAGTTTCTGTACCCACACCTGTGTCCTAAACCTTGCCGTTCCCTAACCCTAACCCTAGCCCAAACGGAAACCTACCACCATCCCTACACCTTACCCTACGCCGTACCCTAATCCTAATCTGTACGCTGACAATGACCCGTGCGTCAGCACATACCCTGACCCTAACACGTTTCCGTACCCTCACCTGTGCCCTAAACCTTGCCGTTCCCTAAGCCTAACCCTAGGCCGGCACGGAATTCTACCACCAACCCTACACGTTACCCTATGCCGTACCCTAATCCTAACCCGTGCGTCAGCATGTACCCTGACCCTAACACGTTTCCGTACCCTCACCTGTGCCCTAAACCTTGCAGTTCCCTAACCCTAACCCTAGCCCGGAATGGAAACCTACCACCAACCCTACACCTTACCCTACGCCGTACCCTAATCCTAATCCAGACGCTGACACTGACGCGTGCGTCAGCACGCACCCTGACCCTAACATGTTTCCGTACACTCACCTGTGCCCTAAACCTTGCCGTTCCCTAACCCTAACCCTAAACCTGAACGGAAACCTACCACCATCCCTACACCTTACCCTATGCCGTACCCTAATCCTAATCTGTACGCAGACAATGACCCGTGCGTCAGCACATACCCTGACCCTAACACGTTTCTGTACCCTCACCTGTGCCCTAAACCTTGCCGTTCCCTAAGCCTAAACCTAGGCCTGCACGGAATCCTACCACCAACCCTACACGTTACCCTACGCCGTACCCTAATCCTAATCCAGACGCTGACACTGACGCGTGCGTCAGCACGCACCCTGACCCTAACATGTTTCCGTACACTCACCTGTGCCCTAAACCTTGCCATTCCCTAACCCTAACCCTAGCCCTGAATGGAAACCTACCACCAACCCTACACCTTACTCTATGCCGTACCCTAATCCTAATCCGTACGCTGACACTGACCCTTGCGTCAGCAAGTACCCTGACCCTAACACGTTTCCGTATCCTCACCTGTGTCCTAAACCTTGCCGTTCCCTAACCCTAACCCTAGCGTTGAATGGAAACCTACCACAAAACCTACACCTTACCCTACGCCATATCCTAATCCTAATCCGTACGCTGACACTGACCCGTGCGTCAGCACGTACCCTGAACCTAACACGTTTCCGTACCCTCACCTGTGCCCTAAACCTTGCCGTTCCCTAAGCCTAACCCTAGGCCGGCACGGAATTCTACCACCAAGCCTACACGTTACCCTACGCCGTACCCTAATCCTAACCCGTGCGTCAGCATGTACCCTGACCCTAACACGTTTCCATACCCTCACCTGTGCCCTAAACCTTGCCATTCCCTAACCCTAACCCTAGCCCGGAACGGAAACCTACCACCATCCCTACACCTTACCCTACACCGTACCATACACCGTACCCTAATCCTAATCTGTACGCTGACAATGACCCATGTGTCAGCACATACCCTGACCCTAACACGTTTCCGTACCCTCACATGTGCCCTAAACTTTGCCGTTCCCTAAGGCTAACCCTAGGCCGGCACGGAATTCTACCACCAAACCTACACGTTACCCTACTCCGTACCCTAATCCTAACCCTTGCGTCAGCACATACCCTGACCCTAACACGTTTCCGTACCCTCACCTGTGCCCTAAACCTTGCCGTTCCCTAAGCCTAACCCTAGGCTGGCACGGAATCCTACCACCAAACCTACACGTTACCCTACACCGTACCCTAATCCAAACCCGTGCGTCAGCATGTACCCTGACCCTAACACGTTTCCGTACCCTCACCTGTGCCCTAAACCTTGCAGTTCCCTAACCCTAACCCTAGAGTTGAATGGAAACCTACCACAAAACCTACACCTTACCCTACGCCATACCCTAATCCTAATCCGTACGCTGACACTGACCCGTGCCTCAGCACGTACCCTGACCCTAACATGTTTCCGTACACTCACCTGTGCCCTAAACCTTGCCATTCCCTAACCCTAACCCTAGCCCGGAACGGAAACCTACCACCATCCCTACACCTTACCCTACACCGTACCCTAATCCTAATCCGTACGCTGACACTGACCCGTGCGTTAGCACGTACCATGACCCTAACATGTTTCCGTACACTCACCGGTGCCCAAAACCTTGCCGTTCCCTAACCCTAACCCTAGCCCGGAACGGAAATCCCTACAACGTACCCTACGCCGTACCCTAATCATAATATGTACGCAGACAATAACCCGTGCGTCAGCACATACCCTGACCCTAACACGTTTCTGTACCCTCACCTGTGCCCTAAACCTTGCCGTTCCCTAAGCCTAACCCTAGGCCGGCACGGAATCCTACCACCAACCCTACACGTTACCCTACGCCGTACCCTAATCCTAACCCGTGCGTCAGCATGTACCCTGACCCTAACACGTTTCCGTACCCTCACCTGTGCCCTAAGCCTTGCCGTTCCCTAACCCTAACGCTAGCCCGGAACGGAAACCTACCACCAACCCTACACATTACCATACGCCGTACCCTAATCCTAACCCGTGCGTCAGCATGTACTCTGACACTAACACGTTTCTGTACCCTCACCGGTGCCCTAAACCTTACCGTTCCCTAACCCTAACCCTAGCCCGGAACAGAAACGTACCACCAACCCTGCACCTTACCCTACACCGTACCCTAATCCTAATCCGTTTCCTGACACTGACCCATGCGTCAGCAAGTTCCCTGACCCTAACACGTTTCCGTACCCTCACCTGTGCCCTAAGCCTTGCCGTTCCCTAACCCTAACGCTAGCCCGGAACGGAAACCTACCACCAACCCTACACATTACCATACGCCGTACCCTAATCCTAACCCGTGCGTCAGCATGTACCCTGACCCTAACACGTTTCCGTACCCTCACCTGGGCCCTAAACCTTGCAGTTCCCTAACCCTAACCCTAGAGTTGAATGGAAACCTACCACAAAACCTACACCTTACCCTACGCCATACCCTAATCCTAATCCGTACGCTGACACTGACCCGTGCCTCAGCACGTACCCTGACCCTAACATGTTTCCGTACACTCACCTGTGCCCTAAACCTTGCCATTCCCTAACCCTAACCCTAGCGCGGAATGGAAACCTACCACAAAACCTACACCTTACCCTACGCCGTACCCAAATACTAATCCCTACGCTTACACGGAGACGTGCGTCAGCACGTACGCTGACCCTAACACGTTTCCGTACACTCACCTGTGCCCTAAACCTTGCCGTTCCCTAACCCTAACCCTAGCCAGGAACGGAAAACTACCACCATCCCTACACCTTACCCTACGCCGTACCCTAATCCTAATCTGTACGCTGACAATGACCAATGCGTCAGCACATACCCTGAACCTAACACGTTTCCGTACCCTCACCTGTGCCCTAAACCTTGCCATTCCCTAGGCCTAACCCTAGGCTGGCACGGAATCCTACCACCAACCCTACACGTTACCCTACTCTGTACCCTAATCCTAACCCGTGCGTCAGCATGTACCCTAACCCTAACACGTTTCCGTACCCTCACCTGTGCCCTAAACCTTGCCGTTCCCTAAGACTAACCCTAGGCCGGCACGGAATCCTACCACCAACCCTACACGTTACCCTACGCCGTACCCTAATCCTAACCCGTGCGTCAGCATGTACCCTGAACCTAACACGTTTCCGTACCCTCACCTGTGCCCTAAACCTTGCAGTTCCCTAACCCTAACCCTAGCCCAGAATGGAAACCTACCACCAACCCTACACCTTACCCTACGCCGTACCCTAATCCTAATCCAGACGCTGACACTGACGCGTGCGTCAGCACGCACCCTGACCCTAACACGTTTCCGTACCCTCACCTGTGTCCTAAACCTTGCCGTTCCCTAAACCTCACCCTAGCGTGGAATGGAATCCTACCACAAAACCTACACCTTACCCTACGCCATACCCTAATCCTAATCCGTACGCTGACACTGACCCTTGCGTCAGCAAGTACCCTGACCCTAACAAGTTTCTGTACCCACACCTGTGTCCTAAACCTTGCCGTTCCCTAACCCTAACCCTAGCCCAAACGGAAACCTACCACCATCCCTACACCTTACCCTACGCCGTACCCTAATCCTAATCTGTACGCTGACAATGACCCGTGCGTCAGCACATACCCTGACCCTAACACGTTTCCGTACCCTCACCTGTGCCCTAAACCTTGCCGTTCCCTAAGCCTAACCCTAGGCCGGCACGGAATCCTACCACCAACCCTACACGTTACCCTACGCCGTACCCTAATCCTAACCCGTGCGTCAGCATGTACCCTGACCCTAACACGTTTCCGTACCCTCACCTCTGTCCTAAACCTTGCCGTTCCCTAACCCTAACTCTAGCGAGGAATGGAAACCTACCACAAAACCTACACCTTACCCTACGCCGTACCCAAATCCTAATCCGTACGCTTACACGGAGACGTGCGTCAGCACGTACGCTGACCCTAACACGTTTCCGTACACTCACCTGTGCCCTAAACCTTGCCGTTCCCTAAGCCTAACCCTAGGCCGGCACGGAATCCTACCACCAACCCTACACGTTACCCTACGCCGTACCCTAATCCTAACCCGTGCGTCAGCATGTACCCTGACCCTAACACGTTTCCGTACCCTCACCTGTGCCCTAAGCCTTGCCGTTCCCTAACCCTAACGCTAGCCCGGAACGGAAACCTACCACCAACCCTACACATTACCATACGCCGTACCCTAATCCTAACCCGTGCGTCAGCATGTACCCTGACACTAACACGTTTCTGTACCCTCACCGGTGCCCTAAACCTTACCGTTCCCTAACCCTAACCCTAGCCCGGAACAGAAACGTACCACCAACCCTGCACCTTACCCTACACCGTACCCTAATCCTAATCCGTTTCCTGACACTGACCCATGCGTCAGCAAGTTCCCTGACCCTAACACGTTTCCGTACCCTCACCTCTGTCCTAAACCTTGCCGTTCCCTAACCCTAACCCTAGCGCGGAATGGAAACCTACCACAAAACCTACACCTTACCCTACGCCGTACCCAAATCCTAATCCGTACGCTTACACGGAGACGTGCGTCAGCACGTACGCTGACCCTAACACGTTTCCGTACACTCACCTGTGCCCTAAACCTTGCCGTTCCCTAACCCTAACCCTAGCCAGGAACGGAAAACTACCACCATCCCTACCCCTTACCCTACGCCGTACCCTAATCCTAATCTGTACGCTGACAATGACCCATGCGTCAGCACATACCCTGAACCTAACACGTTTCCGTACCCTCACCTGTGCCCTAAACCTTGCCATTCCCTAAGCCTAACCCTAGGCTGGCACGGAATCCTACCACCAACCCTACACGTTACCCTACTCTGTACCCTAATCCTAACCCGTGCGTCAGCATGTACCCTAACCCTAACACGTTTCCGTACCCTCACCTGTGCCCTAAACCTTGCCGTTCCTTAACCCTAACCCTAAACCTGAACGGAAACCTACCACCATCCCTACACCTTACCCTACGCCGTACCCTAATCCTAATCTGTACGCAGACAATGACCCGTGCGTCAGCACATACCCTGACCCTAACACGTTTCTGTACCCTCACCTGTGCCCTAAACCTTGCCGTTCCCTAAGCCTAAACCTAGGCCTGCAAGGAATCCTACCACCAACCCTACACGTTACCCTACGCCGTACCCTAATCCTAACCCGTGCATCAGCATGTACCTTGACCCTAACACGTTTCCGTACCCTCACCTGTGCCCTAAACCTTGCCATTCCCTAACCCTAACCCTAGCCCTGAATGGAAACCTACCACCAACCCTACACCTTACTCTATGCCGTACCCTAATCCTAATCCGTACGCTGACACTAACCCTTGCGTCAGCAAGTACCCTGACCCTAACACGTTTCCGTATCCTCACCTGTGTCCTAAACCTTGCCGTTCCCTAACCCTAACCGTAGCGTTGAATGGAAACCTACCACAAAACCTACACCTTACCCTACGCCATACCCTAATCCTAATCAGTACGCTGACACTGACCCGTGCGTCAGCACGTACCCTGACCCTAACATGTTTCCGTACACTCACCTGTGCCCTAAACCTTGCCGTTCCCTAACCCTAACCCTAGCCCGGAATGGAAACCTACCACCATCCCTACACCTTACCCTACACCGTACCCTAATCCTAATCAGTACGCTGACAATGACACATGTGTCAGCACATACCCTGAACCTAACACGTTTCCGTACCCTCACCTGTGCCCTAAACCTTGCCGTTCCCTAAGCCTAACCCTAGGCCGGCACGGAATTATACCACCAAGTCTACACGTTACCCTACGCCGTACCCTAATCCTGACCCGTGCGTCAGCATGTACCCTGACCCTAACACGTTTCCATACCCTCACCTGTGCCCTAAACCTTGCCATTCCCTAACCCTAACCCTAGCCCGAAACGGAAACCTACCACCATCCCTATACCTTACCCTACACCGTACCCTAATCCTAATCTGTACGCTGACAATGACCCATGTGTCAGCACATACCCTGACCCTAACACGTTTCCGTACCCTCACCTGTGCCCTAAACCTTGCCGTTCCCTAAGCCTAACCCTAGGCTGGCACGGAATCCTACCACCAAACCTACACGTTACCCTACACCGTACCCGAATCCAAACCCGTGCGTCAGCATGTACCCTGACCCTAACACGTTTCCGTACCCTCACCTGTGCCCTAAACCTTGCAGTTCCCTAACCCTAACCCTAGCCCGGAATGGAAACCTACCACCAACCCTACACCTTACCCTACGCCGTACCCTAATCCTAATCCGTACGCTGACACTGACCTGTGCGTCAACACGTACCCTGACCCTAACATGTTTCCGTACACTCACCTGTGCCCTAAGCCTTGCCGTTCCCTAACCCTAACGCTAGCCCGGAACGGAAACCTACCACCAACCCTACACATTACCATATGCCGTACCCTAATCCTAACCCGTGCGTCAGCATGTACCCTGACACTAACACGTTTCTGTACCCTCACCGGTGCCCTAAACCTTACCGTTCCCTAACCCTAGCCCTAGCCCGGAACAGAAACCTACCATCAACCCTACACCTTACCCTACACCGTACCCTAATCCTAATCCGTTCGCTGACACTGACCCGTGCGTCAGCAAGTTCCCTGACCCTAACACGTATCCGTACCCTCACCTCTGTCCTAAACCTTGCGTTCCCTAACCCTAACCCTAGCACGGAATGGAAATCTACCACAAAACCTACACCTTACCCTACGCCGTACCCAAATCCTAATCCGTACGCTTACACGGAGACGTGCGTCAGCATGTACGCTGACCCTAACACGTTTCCGTACACTCACCTGTGCCCTAAACCTTGCCATTCCCTAACCCTAACCCTAGCCAGGAACGGAAAACTACCACCATCCCTACACCTTACCCTGCGCCGTACCCTAATCCTAATCTGTACGCTGACAATGACCCATGCGTCAGCACATACCCTGAACCTAACACGTTTCCGTACCCTCACCTGTGCCCTAAACCTTGCCGTTCCCTAAGCCTAACCCTAGGCCGGCACGGAATTCTACCACCAAACCTACACGTTACCCTACTCCGTACCCTAATCCTAACCCGTGCGTCAGCATGTACCCTGACCCTAACACGTTTCCGTACCCTCACCTGTGTCCTAAACCTTGCCGTTCCCTGAACCTCACCCTAGCGTGGAATGGAAACCTACCACAAAACCTACACCTTACCCTACGCCGTACCCTAATCCTAATCCGTACGCTGACACTGACTAGTGCGTCAGCAAGTACCCTGACCCTAACAAGTTTCTGTACCCACACCTGTGTCCTAAACCTTGCCGTTCCCTAACCCTAACCCTAGCCCAAACGGAAACCTACCACCATCCCTACACCTTACCCTACGCCGTACCCTAATCCTAATCTGTACGCTGACAATGACCCGTGCGTCAGCACATACCCTGACCCTAACACGTTTCCGTACCCTCATCTGTGCCCTAAACCTTGCCATTCCCTAAGCCTAACCCTAGGCTGGCACGGAATCCTACCACCAACCCTACACGTTACCCTACTCTGTACCCTAATCCTAACCCGTGCGTCAGCATGTACCCTAACCCTAACACGTTTCCGTACCCTCACCGGTGCCCTAAACCTTGCCGTTCCCTAACCCTAACCCTAGCCCAAACGGAAAACTACCACCATCCCTACACCTTACCCTACGCCGTACCCTAATCCTAATCCAGACGCTGACACTGACGCGTGCGTCAGCACGCACCCTGACCCTAACATGTTTCTGTACACTCACCTGTGCCCTAAACCTTGCCGTTCCCTAACCCTAACCCTAAACCTGAACGGAAACCTACCACCATCCCTACACCTTACCCTACGCCGTACCCTAATCCTAATCTGTACGCAGACAATGACCCGTGCGTCAGCACATACCCTGACCCTAACACGTTTCTGTACCCTCACCTGTGCCCTAAACCTTGCCGTTCCCTAAGCCTAAACCTAGGCCTGCACGGAATCCTACCACCAACCCTACACGTTACCCTACGCCGTACCCTAATCCTAACCCGTGCATCAGCATGTACCTTGACCCTAACACGTTTCCATACCCTCACCTGTGCCATAAACCTTGCCATTCCCTAACCCTAACCCTAGCCCTGAATGGAAACCTACCACCAACCCTACACCTTACTCTATGCCGTACCCTAATCCTAATCCGTACGCTGACACTGACCCTTGCGTCAGCAAGTACCCTGACCCTAACACGTTTCCGTATCCTCACCTGTGTCCTAAACCTTGCCGTTCCCTAACCCTAACCGTAGCGTTGAATGGAAACCTACCACAAAACCTACACCTTACCCTACGCCATACCCTAATCCTAATCCGTACGCTGACACTGACCCGTGCGTCAGCACGTACCCTGACCCTAACATGTTTCCGTACACTCACCTGTGCCCTAAACCTTGCCGTTCCCTAACCCTAACCCTAGCCCGGAATGGAAACCTACCACCATCCCTACACCTTACCCTACACCGTACCCTAATCCTAATCAGTACGCTGACAATGACACATGTGTCAGCACATACCCTGAACCTAACACGTTTCCGTACACTCACCGGTGCCCAAAACCTTGCCGTTCCCTAACCCTAACCCTAGCCCGGAACGGAAATCCCTACACCTTACCCTACGCCGTACCCTAATCATAATATGTACGCAAACAATGACCCATGCGTCAGCACATACCCTGACCCTAACACGTTTCCGTACCCTCACCTGTGCCCTTAACCTTGCCGTTCCCTAAGCCTAACCCTAGGCCGGCACGGAATCCTACCACCAACCCTACACGTTACCCTACGCCATACCCTAATCCGAGCCCGTGCGTCAGCATGTACCCTGACCCTATCACGTTTCCGTACCCTCACCTGTGCCCTAAGCCTTGCCGTTCCCTAACCCTAACGCTAGCCCGGAACGGAAACCTACCACCAACCCTACACATTACCATACGCCGTACCCTAATCCTAACCCGTGCGTCAGCATGTACCCTGACACTAACACGTTTCTGTACCCTCACCGGTGCCCTAAACCTTACCGTTCCCTAACTCTAACCCTAGCCCGGAACAGAAACCTACCATCAACCCTACACCTTACCCTACACCGTACCCTAATCCTAATCCGTTCGCTGACACTGACCCATGGGTCAGCAAGTTCCCTGACCCTAACTCGTTTCCATACCCTCACCTCTGTCCTAAACCTTGCCGTTCCCTAACCCTAACCCTAGCACGGAATGGAAACCTACCACAAAACCTACACCTTACCCTACGCCGTACCCAAATCCTAATCCGTACGCTTACACGGAGACGTGCGTCAGCACGTACGCTGACCCTAACACGTTTCCGTACACTCACCTGTGCCCTAAACCTTGCCGTTCCCTAACCCTAACCCTAGCCAGGAACGGAAAACTACCACCATCCCTACACCTTACCCTGCGCCGTACCCTAATCCTAATCTGTACGCTGACAATGACCCATGCGTCAGCACATAACCTGAACCTAACACGTTTCCGTACCCTCACCTGTGCCCTAAACCTTGCCGTTCCCTAAGCCTAACCCTAGGCCAGCACGGAATTCTACCACCAAACCTACACGTTACCCTACTCCATACCCTAATCCTAACCCGTGCGTCAGCATGTACCCTGACCCTAACACGTTTCCGTACCCTCACCTGTGTCCTAAACCTTGCCGTTCCCTAAACCTCACCCTAGCGTGGAATGGAAACCTACCACAAAACCTACACCTTACCCTACGCCATACCCTAATCCTAATCCGTACGCTGACACTGACTAGTGCGTCAGCAAGTACCCTGACCCTAACAAGTTTCTGTACCCACACCTGTGTCCTAAACCTTGCCGTTCCCTAACCCTAACCCTAGCCCAAACGGAAACCTACCACCATCCCTACACCTTACCCTACGCCGTACCCTAATCCTAATCTGTACGCTGACAATGACCCGTGCGTCAGCACATACCATGACCCTAACACGTTTCCGTACCCTCTCCTGTGCCCTAAACCTTGCCGTTCCCTAAGCCTAACCCTAGGCCGGCACGGAATCCTACCACCAACCCTACACGTTACCCTACGCCGTACCCTAATCCTAACCCGTGCGTCAGCATGTACCCTGACCCTAACACGTTTCCGTACCCTCACCTGTGCCCTAAACCTTGCAGTTCCCTAACCCTAACCCTAGCCCGGAATGGAAACCTACCACCAACCCTACACCTTACCCTATGCCGTACCCTAATCCTAATCCGGACGCTGACACTGACGCGTGCGTCAGCACGCACCCTGACCCTAACATGTTTCCGTACACTCACCTGTGCCCTAAACCTTGACGTTGCCTATCCCTAACCCTAAACCTGAACGGAAACCTACCACCATCCCTACACCTTACCCTACGCCGTACCCTAATCCTAATCTGTACGCAGACAATGACCCGTGCGTCAGCACATACCCTGACCCTAACACGTTTCTGTACCCTCACCTGTGCCCTAAACCTTGCCGTTCCCTAAGCCTAAACCTAGGCCTGCAAGGAATCCTACCACCAACCCTACACGTTACCCTACGCCGTACCCTAATCCTAACCCGTGCATCAGCATGTACCTTGACCCTAACACGTTTCCGTACCCTCACCTGTGCCCTAAACCTTGCCATTCCCTAACCCTAACCCTAGCCCTGAATGGAAACCTACCACCAACCCTACACCTTACTCTATGCCGTACCCTAATCCTAATCCGTACGCTGACACTGACCCTTGCGTCAGCAAGTACCCTGACCCTAACACGTTTCCGTATCCTCACCTGTGTCCTAAACCTTGCCGTTCCCTAACCCTAACCCTAGCGTTGAATGGAAACCTACCACAAAACCTACACCTTACCCTACGCCATATCCTAATCCTAATCCGTACGCTGACACTGACCCGTGCGTCAGCACGTACCCTGAACCTAACACGTTTCCGTACCCTCACCTGTGCCCTAAACCTTGCCGTTCCCTAAGCCTAACCCTAGGCCGACACGGAATTCTACCACCAAGCCTACACGTTACCCTACGCCGTACCCTAATCCTAACCCGTGCGTCAGCATGTACCCTGACCCTAACACGTTTCCATACCCTCACCTGTGCCCTAAACCTTGCCATTCCCTAACCCTAACCCTAGCCCGGAACGGAAACCTACCACCATCCCTACACCTTACCCTACACCGTACCATACACCGTACCCTAATCCTAATCTGTACGCTGACAATGACCCATGTGTCAGCACATACCCTGACCCTAACACGTTTCCGTACCCTCACATGTGCCCTAAACTTTGCCGTTCCCTAAGGCTAACCCTAGGCCGGCACGGAATTCTACCACCAAACCTACACGTTACCCTACTCCGTACCCTAATCCTAACCCTTGCGTCAGCACATACCCTGACCCTAACACGTTTCCGTACCCTCAGCTGTGCCCTAAACCTTGCCGTTCCCTAAGCCTAACCCTAGGCTGGCACGGAATCCTACCACCAAACCTACACGTTACCCTACACCGTACCCTAATCCAAACCCGTGCGTCAGCATGTACCCTGACCCTAACACGTTTCCGTACCCTCACCTGTGCCCTAAACCTTGCAGTTCCCTAACCCTAACCCTAGAGTTGAATGGAAACCTACCACAAAACCTACACCTTACCCTACGCCATACCCTAATCCTAATCCGTACGCTGACACTGACCCGTGCCTCAGCACGTACCCTGACCCTAACATGTTTCCGTACACTCACCTGTGCCCTAAACCTTGCCATTCCCTAACCCTAAACCTAGCCCGGAACGGAAACCTACCACCATCCCTACACCTTACCCTACACCGTACCCTAATCCTAATCCGTACGCTGACACTGACCCGTGCGTTAGCACGTACCCTGACCCTAACATGTTTCCGTACACTCACCGGTGCCCAAAACCTTGCCGTTCCCTAACCCTAACCCTAGCCCGGAACGGAAATCCCTACAACGTACCCTACGCCGTACCCTAATCATAATATGTACGCAGACAATAACCCGTGCGTCAGCACATACCCTGACCCTAACACGTTTCTGTACCCTCACCTGTGCCCTAAACCTTGCCGTTCCCTAAGCCTAACCCTAGGCCGGCACGGAATCCTACCACCAACCCTACACGTTACCCTACGCCGTACCCTAATCCTAACCCGTGCGTCAGCATGTACCCTGACCCTAACACGTTTCCGTACCCTCACCTGTGCCCTAAGCCTTGCCGTTCCCTAACCCTAACGCTAGCCCGGAACGGAAACCTACCACCAACCCTACACATTACCATACGCCGTACCCTAATCCTAACCCGTGCGTCAGCATGTACTCTGACACTAACACGTTTCTGTACCCTCACCGGTGCCCTAAACCTTACCGTTCCCTAACCCTAACCCTAGCCCGGAACAGAAACGTACCACCAACCCTGCACCTTACCCTACACCGTACCCTAATCCTAATCCGTTTCCTGACACTGACCCATGCGTCAGCAAGTTCCCTGACCCTAACACGTTTCCGTACCCTCACCTCTGTCCTAAACCTTGCCGTTCCCTAACCCTAACCCTAGCGCGGAATGGAAACCTACCACAAAACCTACACCTTACCCTACGCCGTACCCAAATACTAATCCCTACGCTTACACGGAGACGTGCGTCAGCACGTACGCTGACCCTAACACGTTTCCGTACACTCACCTGTGCCCTAAACCTTGCCGTTCCCTAACCCTAACCCTAGCCAGGAACGGAAAACTACCACCATCCCTACACCTTACCCTACGCCGTACCCTAATCCTAATCTGTACGCTGACAATGACCAATGCGTCAGCACATACCCTGAACCTAACACGTTTCCGTACCCTCACCTGTGCCCTAAACCTTGCCATTCCCTAGGCCTAACCCTAGGCTGGCACGGAATCCTACCACCAACCCTACACGTTACCCTACTCTGTACCCTAATCCTAACCCGTGCGTCAGCATGTACCCTAACCCTAACACGTTTCCGTACCCTCACCTGTGCCCTAAACCTTGCCGTTCCCTAAGACTAACCCTAGGCCGGCACGGAATCCTACCACCAACCCTACACGTTACCCTACGCCGTACCCTAATCCTAACCCGTGCGTCAGCATGTACCCTGAGCCTAACACGTTTCCGTACCCTCACCTGTGCCCTAAACCTTGCAGTTCCCTAACCCTAACCCTAGCCCAGAATGGAAACCTACCACCAACCCTACACCTTACCCTACGCCGTACCCTAATCCTAATCCAGACGCTGACACTGACGCGTGCGTCAGCACGCACCCTGACCCTAACACGTTTCCGTACCCTCACCTGTGTCCTAAACCTTGCCGTTCCCTAAACCTCACCCTAGCGTGGAATGGAATCCTACCACAAAACCTACACCTTACCCTACGCCATACCCTAATCCTAATCCGTACGCTGACACTGACCCTTGCGTCAGCAAGTACCCTGACCCTAACAAGTTTCTGTACCCACACCTGTGTCCTAAACCTTGCAGTTCCCTAACCCTAACCCTAGCCCAAACGGAAACCTACCACCATCCCTACACCTTACCCTACGCCGTACCCTAATCCTAATCTGTACGCTGACAATGACCCGTGCGTCAGCACATACCCTGACCCTAACACGTTTCCGTACCCTCACCTGTGCCCTAAACCTTGCCGTTCCCTAAGCCTAACCCTAGGCCGGCACGGAATCCTACCACCAACCCTACACGTTACCCTACGCCGTACCCTAATCCTAACCCGTGCGTCAGCATGTACCCTGACCCTAACACGTTTCCGTACCCTCACCTCTGTCCTAAACCTTGCCGTTCCCTAACCCTAACTCTAGCGAGGAATGGAAACCTACCACAAAACCTACACCTTACCCTACGCCGTACCCAAATCCTAATCCGTACGCTTACACGGAGACGTGCGTCAGCACGTACGCTGACCCTAACACGTTTCCGTACACTCACCTGTGCCCTAAACCTTGCCGTTCCCTAAGCCTAACCCTAGGCCGGCACGGAATCCTACCACCAACCCTACACGTTACCCTACGCCGTACCCTAATCCTAACCCGTGCGTCAGCATGTACCCTGACCCTAACACGTTTCCGTACCCTCACCTGTGCCCTAAGCCTTGCCGTTCCCTAACCCTAACGCTAGCCCAGAACGGAAACCTACCACCAACCCTACACATTACCATACGCCGTACCCTAATCCTAACCCGTGCGTCAGCATGTACCCTGACACTAACACGTTTCTGTACCCTCACCGGTGCCCTAAACCTTACCGTTCCCTAACCCTAACCCTAGCCCGGAACAGAAACGTACCACCAACCCTGCACCTTACCCTACACCGTACCCTAATCCTAATCCGTTTCCTGACACTGACCCATGCGTCAGCAAGTTCCCTGACCCTAACACGTTTCCGTACCCTCACCTCTGTCCTAAACCTTGCCGTTCCCTAACCCTAACCCTAGCGCGGAATGGAAACCTACCACAAAACCTACACCTTACCCTACGCCGTACCCAAATCCTAATCCGTACGCTTACACGGAGACGTGCGTCAGCACGTACGCTGACCCTAACACGTTTCCGTACACTCACCTGTGCCCTAAACCTTGCCGTTCCCTAACCCTAACCCTAGCCAGGAACGGAAAACTACCACCATCCCTACCCCTTACCCTACGCCGTACCCTAATCCTAATCTGTACGCTGACAATGACCCATGCGTCAGCACATACCCTGAACCTAACACGTTTCCGTACCCTCACCTGTGCCCTAAACCTTGCCATTCCCTAAGCCTAACCCTAGGCTGGCACGGAATCCTACCACCAACCCTACACGTTACCCTACTCTGTACCCTAATCCTAACCCGTGCGTCAGCATGTACCCTAACCCTAACACGTTTCCGTACCCTCACCTGTGCCCTAAACCTTGCCGTTCCTTAACCCTAACCCTAAACCTGAACGGAAACCTACCACCATCCCTACACCTTACCCTACGCCGTACCCTAATCCTAATCTGTACGCAGACAATGACCCGTGCGTCAGCACATACCCTGACCCTAACACGTTTCTGTACCCTCACCTGTGCCCTAAACCTTGCCGTTCCCTAAGCCTAAACCTAGGCCTGCAAGGAATCCTACCACCAACCCTACACGTTACCCTACGCCGTACCCTAATCCTAACCCGTGCATCAGCATGTACCTTGACCCTAACACGTTTCCGTACCCTCACCTGTGCCCTAAACCTTGCCATTCCCTAACCCTAACCCTAGCCCTGAATGGAAACCTACCACCAACCCTACACCTTACTCTATGCCGTACCCTAATCCTAATCCGTACGCTGACACTCACCCTTGCGTCAGCAAGTACCCTGACCCTAACACGTTTCCGTATCCTCACCTGTGTCCTAAACCTTGCCGTTCCCTAACCCTAACCGTAGCGTTGAATGGAAACCTACCACAAAACCTACACCTTACCCTACGCCATACCCTAATCCTAATCAGTACGCTGACACTGACCCGTGCGTCAGCACGTACCCTGACCCTAACATGTTTCCGTACACTCACCTGTGCCCTAAACCTTGCCGTTCCCTAACCCTAACCCTAGCCCGGAATGGAAACCTACCACCATCCCTACACCTTACCCTACACCGTACCCTAATCCTAATCAGTACGCTGACAATGACACATGTGTCAGCACATACCCTGAACCTAACACGTTTCCGTACCCTCACCTGTGCCCTAAACCTTGCCGTTCCCTAAGCCTAACCCTAGGCCTGCACGGAATTATACCACCAAGTCTACACGTTACCCTACGCCGTACCCTAATCCTGACCCGTGCGTCAACATGTACCCTGACCCTAACACGTTTCCATACCCTCACCTGTGCCCTAAACCTTGCCATTCCCTAACCCTAACCCTAGCCCGAAACGGAAACCTACCACCATCCCTATACCTTACCCTACACCGTACCCTAATCCTAATCTGTACGCTGACAATGACCCATGTGTCAGCACATACCCTGACCCTAACACGTTTCCGTACCCTCACCTGTGCCCTAAACCTTGCCGTTCCCTAAGCCTAACCCTAGGCTGGCACGGAATCCTACCACCAAACCTACACGTTACCCTACACCGTACCCGAATCCAAACCCGTGCGTCAGCATGTACCCTGACCCTAACACGTTTCCGTACCCTCACCTGTGCCCTAAACCTTGCAGTTCCCTAACCCTAACCCTAGCCCGGAATGGAAACCTACCACCAACCCTACACCTTACCCTACGCCGTACCCTAATCCTAATCCGTACGCTGACACTGACCTGTGCGTCAACACGTACCCTGACCCTAACATGTTTCCGTACACTCACCTGTGCCCTAAGCCTTGCCGTTCCCTAACCCTAACGCTAGCCCGGAACGGAAACCTACCACCAACCCTACACATTACCATATGCCGTACCCTAATCCTAACCCGTGCGTCAGCATGTACCCTGACACTAACACGTTTCTGTACCCTCACCGGTGCCCTAAACCTTACCGTTCCCTAACCCTAGCCCTAGCCCGGAACAGAAACCTACCATCAACCCTACACCTTACCCTACACCGTACCCTAATCCTAATCCGTTCGCTGACACTGACCCGTGCGTCAGCAAGTTCCCTGACCCTAACACGTATCCGTACCCTCACCTCTGTCCTAAACCTTGCGTTCCCTAACCCTAACCATAGCACGGAATGGAAATCTACCACAAAACCTACACCTTACCCTACGCCGTACCCAAATCCTAATCCGTACGCTTACACGGAGACGTGCGTCAGCATGTACGCTGACCCTAACACGTTTCCGTACACTCACCTGTGCCCTAAACCTTGCCATTCCCTAACCCTAACCCTAGCCAGGAACGGAAAACTACCACCATCCCTACACCTTACCCTGCGCCGTACCCTAATCCTAATCTGTACGCTGACAATGACCCATGCGTCAGCACATACCCTGAACCTAACACGTTTCCGTACCCTCACCTGTGCCCTAAACCTTGCCGTTCCCTAAGCCTAACCCTAGGCCGGCACGGAATTCTACCACCAAACCTACACGTTACCCTACTCCGTACCCTAATCCTAACCCGTGCGTCAGCATGTACCCTGACCCTAACACGTTTCCGTACCCTCACCTGTGTCCTAAACCTTGCCGTTCCCTGAACCTCACCCTAGCGTGGAATGGAAACCTACCACAAAACCTACACCTTACCCTACGCCATACCCTAATCCTAATCCGTACGCTGACACTGACTAGTGCGTCAGCAAGTACCCTGACCCTAACAAGTTTCTGTACCCACACCTGTGTCCTAAACCTTGCCGTTCCCTAACCCTAACCCTAGCCCAAACGGAAACCTACCACCATCCCTACACCTTACCCTACGCCGTACCCTAATCCTAATCTGTACGCTGACAATGACCCGTGCGTCAGCACATACCCTGACCCTAACACGTTTCCGTACCCTCATCTGTGCCCTAAACCTTGCCATTCCCTAAGCCTAACCCTAGGCTGGCACGGAATCCTACCACCAACCCTACACGTTACCCTACTCTGTACCCTAATCCTAACCCGTGCGTCAGCATGTACCCTAACCCTAACACGTTTCCGTACCCTCACCGGTGCCCTAAACCTTGCCGTTCCCTAACCCTAACCCTAGCCCAAACGGAAAACTACCACCATCCCTACACCTTACCCTACGCCGTACCCTAATCCTAATCCAGACGCTGACACTGACGCGTGCGTCAGCACGCACCCTGACCCTAACATGTTTCTGTACACTCACCTGTGCCCTAAACCTTGCCGTTCCCTAACCCTAACCCTAAACCTGAACGGAAACCTACCACCATCCCTACACCTTACCCTACGCCGTACCCTAATCCTAATCTGTACGCAGACAATGACCCGTGCGTCAGCACATACCCTGACCCTAACACGTTTCTGTACCCTCACCTGTGCCCTAAACCTTGCCGTTCCCTAAGCCTAAACCTAGGCCTGCACGGAATCCTACCACCAACCCTACACGTTACCCTACGCCGTACCCTAATCCTAACCCGTGCATCAGCATGTACCTTGACCCTAACACGTTTCCGTACCCTCACCTGTGCCATAAACCTTGCCATTCCCTAACCCTAACCCTAGCCCTGAATGGAAACCTACCACCAACCCTACACCTTACTCTATGCCGTACCCTAATCCTAATCCGTACGCTGACACTGACCCTTGCGTCAGCAAGTACCCTGACCCTAACACGTTTCCGTATCCTCACCTGTGTCCTAAACCTTGCCGTTCCCTAACCCTAACCGTAGCGTTGAATGGAAACCTACCACAAAACCTACACCTTACCCTACGCCATACCCTAATCCTAATCCGTACGCTGACACTGACCCGTGCGTCAGCACGTACCCTGACCCTAACATGTTTCCGTACACTCACCTGTGCCCTAAACCTTGCCGTTCCCTAACCCTAACCCTAGCCCGGAATGGAAACCTACCACCATCCCTACACCTTACCCTACACCGTACCCTAATCCTAATCAGTACGCTGACAATGACACATGTGTCAGCACATACCCTGAACCTAACACGTTTCCGTACACTCACCGGTGCCCAAAACCTTGCCGTTCCCTAACCCTAACCCTAGCCCGGAACGGAAATCCCTACACCTTACCCTACGCCGTACCCTAATCATAATATGTACGCAAACAATGACCCGTGCGTCAGCACATACCCTGACCCTAACACGTTTCCGTACCCTCACCTGTGCCCTTAACCTTGCCGTTCCCTAAGCCTAACCCTAGGCCGGCACGGAATCCTACCACCAACCCTACACGTTACCCTACGCCATACCCTAATCCGAGCCCGTGCGTCAGCATGTACCCTGACCCTATCACGTTTCCGTACCCTCACCTGTGCCCTAAGCCTTGCCGTTCCCTAACCCTAACGCTAGCCCGGAACGGAAACCTACCACCAACCCTACACATTACCATACGCCGTACCCTAATCCTAACCCGTGCGTCAGCATGTACCCTGACACTAACACGTTTCTGTACCCTCACCGGTGCCCTAAACCTTACCGTTCCCTAACTCTAACCCTAGCCCGGAACAGAAACCTACCATCAACCCTACACCTTACCCTACACCGTACCCTAATCCTAATCCGTTCGCTGACACTGACCCATGGGTCAGCAAGTTCCCTGACCCTAACTCGTTTCCGTACCCTCACCTCTGTCCTAAACCTTGCCGTTCCCTAACCCTAACCCTAGCACGGAATGGAAACCTACCACAAAACCTACACCTTACCCTACGCCGTACCCAAATCCTAATCCGTACGCTTACACGGAGACGTGCGTCAGCACGTACGCTGACCCTAACACGTTTCCGTACACTCACCTGTGCCCTAAACCTTGCCGTTCCCTAACCCTAACCCTAGCCAGGAACGGAAAACTACCACCATCCCTACACCTTACCCTGCGCCGTACCCTAATCCTAATCTGTATGCTGACAATGACCCATGCGTCAGCACATAACCTGAACCTAACACGTTTCCGTACCCTCACCTGTGCCCTAAACCTTGCCGTTCCCTAAGCCTAACCCTAGGCCGGCACGGAATTCTACCACCAAACCTACACGTTACCCTACTCCGTACCCTAATCCTAACCCGTGCGTCAGCATGTACCCTGACCCTAACACGTTTCCGTACCCTCACCTGTGTCCTAAACCTTGCCGTTCCCTAAACCTCACCCTAGCGTGGAATGGAAACCTACCACAAAACCTACACCTTACCCTACGCCATACCCTAATCCTAATCCGTACGCTGACACTGACTAGTGCGTCAGCAAGTACCCTGACCCTAACAAGTTTCTGTACCCACACCTGTGTCCTAAACCTTGCCGTTCCCTAACCCTAACCCTAGCCCACCTACCACCATCCCTACACCTTACCCTACGCCGTACCCTAATCCTAATCTGTACGCTGACAATGACCCGTGCGTCAGCACATACCATGACCCTAACACGTTTCCGTACCCTCTCCTGTGCCCTAAACCTTGCCGTTCCCTAAACCTCACCCTAGCGTGGAATGGAATCCTACCACAAAACCTACACCTTACCCTACGCCATACCCTAATCCTAATCCGTACGCTGACACTGACCCTTGCGTCAGCATGTACCCTGACCCTAACACGTTTCCGTACCCACACCTGTGTCCTAAACCTTGCCGTTCCCTAACCCTAACCCTAGCCCAAACGGAAACCTACCACCATCCCTACACCTTACCCTACGCCGTACCCTAATCCTAATCTGTACGCTGACAATGACCCGTGCGTCAGCACATACCCTGACCCTAACACGTTTCCGTACCCTCACCTGTGCCCTAAACCTTGCCGTTCCCTAAGCCTAACCCTAGGCCGGCACGGAATCCTACCACCAACCCTACACGTTACCCTACGCCGTACCCTAATCCTAACCCGTGCGTCAGCATGTACCCTGACCCTAACACGTTTCCGTACCCTCACCTCTGTCCTAAACCTTGCCGTTCCCTAACCCTAACTCTAGCGAGGAATGGAAACCTACCACAAAACCTACACCTTACCCTACGCCGTACCCAAATCCTAATCCGTACGCTTACACGGAGACGTGCGTCAGCACGTACGCTGACCCTAACACGTTTCCGTACACTCACCTGTGCCCTAAACCTTGCCGTTCCCTAAGCCTAACCCTAGGCCGGCACGGAATCCTACCACCAACCCTACACGTTACCCTACGCCGTACCCTAATCCTAACCCGTGCGTCAGCATGTACCCTGACCCTAACACGTTTCCGTACCCTCACCTGTGCCCTAAGCCTTGCCGTTCCCTAACCCTAACGCTAGCCCGGAACGGAAACCTACCACCAACCCTACACATTACCATACGCCGTACCCTAATCCTAACCCGTGCGTCAGCATGTACCCTGACACTAACACGTTTCTGTACCCTCACCGGTGCCCTAAACCTTACCGTTCCCTAACCCTAACCCTAGCCCGGAACAGAAACGTACCACCAACCCTGCACCTTACCCTACACCGTACCCTAATCCTAATCCGTTTCCTGACACTGACCCATGCGTCAGCAAGTTCCCTGACCCTAACACGTTTCCGTACCCTCACCTCTGTCCTAAACCTTGCCGTTCCCTAACCCTAACCCTAGCGCGGAATGGAAACCTACCACAAAACCTACACCTTACCCTACGCCGTACCCAAATCCTAATCCGTACGCTTACACGGAGACGTGCGTCAGCACGTACGCTGACCCTAACACGTTTCCGTACACTCACCTGTGCCCTAAACCTTGCCGTTCCCTAACCCTAACCCTAGCCAGGAACGGAAAACTACCACCATCCCTACCCCTTACCCTACGCCGTACCCTAATCCTAATCTGTACGCTGACAATGACCCATGCGTCAGCACATACCCTGAACCTAACACGTTTCCGTACCCTCACCTGTGCCCTAAACCTTGCCATTCCCTAAGCCTAACCCTAGGCTGGCACGGAATCCTACCACCAACCCTACACGTTACCCTACTCTGTACCCTAATCCTAACCCGTGCGTCAGCATGTACCCTAACCCTAACACGTTTCCGTACCCTCACCTGTGCCCTAAACCTTGCCGTTCCTTAACCCTAACCCTAAACCTGAACGGAAACCTACCACCATCCCTACACCTTACCCTACGCCGTACCCTAATCCTAATCTGTACGCAGACAATGACCCGTGCGTCAGCACATACCCTGACCCTAACACGTTTCTGTACCCTCACCTGTGCCCTAAACCTTGCCGTTCCCTAAGCCTAAACCTAGGCCTGCAAGGAATCCTACCACCAACCCTACACGTTACCCTACGCCGTACCCTAATCCTAACCCGTGCATCAGCATGTACCTTGACCCTAACACGTTTCCGTACCCTCACCTGTGCCCTAAACCTTGCCATTCCCTAACCCTAACCCTAGCCCTGAATGGAAACCTACCACCAACCCTACACCTTACTCTATGCCGTACCCTAATCCTAATCCGTACGCTGACACTAACCCTTGCGTCAGCAAGTACCCTGACCCTAACACGTTTCCGTATCCTCACCTGTGTCCTAAACCTTGCCGTTCCCTAACCCTAACCGTAGCGTTGAATGGAAACCTACCACAAAACCTACACCTTACCCTACGCCATACCCTAATCCTAATCAGTACGCTGACACTGACCCGTGCGTCAGCACGTACCCTGACCCTAACATGTTTCCGTACACTCACCTGTGCCCTAAACCTTGCCGTTCCCTAACCCTAACCCTAGCCCGGAATGGAAACCTACCACCATCCCTACACCTTACCCTACACCGTACCCTAATCCTAATCAGTACGCTGACAATGACACATGTGTCAGCACATACCCTGAACCTAACACGTTTCCGTACCCTCACCTGTGCCCTAAACCTTGCCGTTCCCTAAGCCTAACCCTAGGCCGGCACGGAATTATACCACCAAGTCTACACGTTACCCTACGCCGTACCCTAATCCTGACCCATGCGTCAGCATGTACCCTGACCCTAACACGTTTCCATACCCTCACCTGTGCCCTAAACCTTGCCATTCCCTAACCCTAACCCTAGCCCGAAACGGAAACCTACCACCATCCCTATACCTTACCCTACACCGTACCCTAATCCTAATCTGTACGCTGACAATGACCCATGTGTCAGCACATACCCTGACCCTAACACGTTTCCGTACCCTCACCTGTGCCCTAAACCTTGCCGTTCCCTAAGCCTAACCCTAGGCTGGCACGGAATCCTACCACCAAACCTACACGTTACCCTACACCGTACCCTAATCCAAACCCGTGCGTCAGCATGTACCCTGACCCTAACACGTTTCCGTACCCTCACCTGTGCCCTAAACCTTGCAGTTCCCTAACCCTAACCCTAGCCCGGAATGGAAACCTACCACCAACCCTACACCTTACCCTACGCCGTACCCTAATCCTAATCCGTACGCTGACACTGACCTGTGCGTCAACACGTACCCTGACCCTAACATGTTTCCGTACACTCACCTGTGCCCTAAGCCTTGCCGTTCCCTAACCCTAACGCTAGCCCGGAACGGAAACCTACCACCAACCCTACACATTACCATATGCTGTACCCTAATCCTAACCCGTGCGTCAGCATGTACCCTGACACTAACACGTTTCTGTACCCTCACCGGTGCCCTAAACCTTACCGTTCCCTAACCCTAGCCCTAGCCCGGAACAGAAACCTACCATCAACCCTACACCTTACCCTACACCGTACCCTAATCCTAATCCGTTCGCTGACACTGACCCGTGCGTCAGCAAGTTCCCTGACCCTAACACGTATCCGTACCCTCACCTCTGTCCTAAACCTTGCGTTCCCTAACCCTAACCCTAGCACGGAATGGAAATCTACCACAAAACCTACACCTTACCCTACGCCGTACCCAAATCCTAATCCGTACGCTTACACGGAGACGTGCGTCAGCATGTACGCTGACCCTAACACG
Source organism: Mesoplodon densirostris (assembly GCF_025265405.1). Taxonomy (NCBI): domain Eukaryota; kingdom Metazoa; phylum Chordata; class Mammalia; order Artiodactyla; family Ziphiidae; genus Mesoplodon; species Mesoplodon densirostris. Next base: position 155,391,660 of record NC_082665.1, on the reverse strand, counting down.
TTTCCGTACACTCACCTGTGCCCTAAACCTTGCCATTCCCTAACCCTAACCCTAGCCAGGAACGGAAAACTACCACCATCCCTACACCTTACCCTGCGCCGTACCCTAATCCTAATCTGTACGCTGACAATGACCCATGCGTCAGCACATACCCTGAACCTAACACGTTTCCGTACCCTCACCTGTGCCCTAAACCTTGCCGTTCCCTAAGCCTAACCCTAGGCCGGCACGGAATTCTACCACCAAACCTACACGTTACCCTACTCCGTACCCTAATCCTAACCCGTGCGTCAGCATGTACCCTGACCCTAACACGTTTCCGTACCCTCACCTGTGTCCTAAACCTTGCCGTTCCCTGAACCTCACCCTAGCGTGGAATGGAAACCTACCACAAAACCTACACCTTACCCTACGCCATACCCTAATCCTAATCCGTACGCTGACACTGACTAGTGCGTCAGCAAGTACCCTGACCCTAACAAGTTTCTGTACCCACACCTGTGTCCTAAACCTTGCCGTTCCCTAACCCTAACCCTAGCCCAAACGGAAACCTACCACCATCCCTACACCTTACCCTACGCCGTACCCTAATCCTAATCTGTACGCTGACAATGACCCGTGCGTCAGCACATACCCTGACCCTAACACGTTTCCGTACCCTCATCTGTGCCCTAAACCTTGCCATTCCCTAAGCCTAACCCTAGGCTGGCACGGAATCCTACCACCAACCCTACACGTTACCCTACTCTGTACCCTAATCCTAACCCGTGCGTCAGCATGTACCCTAACCCTAACACGTTTCCGTACCCTCACCGGTGCCCTAAACCTTGCCGTTCCCTAACCCTAACCCTAGCCCAAACGGAAACCTACCACCATCCCTACACCTTACCCTACGCCGTACCCTAATCCTAATCCAGACGCTGACACTGACGCGTGCGTCAGCACGCACCCTGACCCTAACATGTTTCTGTACACTCACCTGTGCCCTAAACCTTGCCGTTCCCTAACCCTAACCCTAAACCTGAACGGAAACCTACCACCATCCCTACACCTTACCCTACGCCGTACCCTAATCCTAATCTGTACGCAGACAATGACCCGTGCGTCAGCACATACCCTGACCCTAACACGTTTCTGTACCCTCACCTGTGCCCTAAACCTTGCCGTTCCCTAAGCCTAAACCTAGGCCTGCACGGAATCCTACCACCAACCCTACACGTTACCCTACGCCGTACCCTAATCCTAACCCGTGCATCAGCATGTACCTTGACCCTAACACGTTTCCATACCCTCACCTGTGCCATAAACCTTGCCATTCCCTAACCCTAACCCTAGCCCTGAATGGAAACCTACCACCAACCCTACACCTTACTCTATGCCGTACCCTAATCCTAATCCGTACGCTGACACTGACCCTTGCGTCAGCAAGTACCCTGACCCTAACACGTTTCCGTATCCTCACCTGTGTCCTAAACCTTGCCGTTCCCTAACCCTAACCGTAGCGTTGAATGGAAACCTACCACAAAACCTACACCTTACCCTACGCCATACCCTAATCCTAATCCGTACGCTGACACTGACCCGTGCGTCAGCACGTACCCTGACCCTAACATGTTTCCGTACACTCACCTGTGCCCTAAACCTTGCCGTTCCCTAACCCTAACCCTAGCCCGGAATGGAAACCTACCACCATCCCTACACCTTACCCTACACCGTACCCTAATCCTAATCAGTACGCTGACAATGACACATGTGTCAGCACATACCCTGAACCTAACACGTTTCCGTACACTCACCGGTGCCCAAAACCTTGCCGTTCCCTAACCCTAACCCTAGCCCGGAACGGAAATCCCTACACCTTACCCTACGCCGTACCCTAATCATAATATGTACGCAAACAATGACCCGTGCGTCAGCACATACCCTGACCCTAACACGTTTCCGTACCCTCACCTGTGCCCTTAACCTTGCCGTTCCCTAAGCCTAACCCTAGGCCGGCACGGAATCCTACCACCAACCCTACACGTTACCCTACGCCATACCCTAATCCGAGCCCGTGCGTCAGCATGTACCCTGACCCTATCACGTTTCCGTACCCTCACCTGTGCCCTAAGCCTTGCCGTTCCCTAACCCTAACGCTAGCCCGGAACGGAAACCTACCACCAACCCTACACATTACCATACGCCGTACCCTAATCCTAACCCGTGCGTCAGCATGTACCCTGACACTAACACGTTTCTGTACCCTCACCGGTGCCCTAAACCTTACCGTTCCCTAACTCTAACCCTAGCCCGGAACAGAAACCTACCATCAACCCTACACCTTACCCTACACCGTACCCTAATCCTAATCCGTTCGCTGACACTGACCCATGGGTCAGCAAGTTCCCTGACCCTAACTCGTTTCCGTACCCTCACCTCTGTCCTAAACCTTGCCGTTCCCTAACCCTAACCCTAGCACGGAATGGAAACCTACCACAAAACCTACACCTTACCCTACGCCGTACCCAAATCCTAATCCGTACGCTTACACGGAGACGTGCGTCAGCACGTACGCTGACCCTAACACGTTTCCGTACACTCACCTGTGCCCTAAACCTTGCCGTTCCCTAACCCTAACCCTAGCCAGGAACGGAAAACTACCACCATCCCTACACCTTACCCTGCGCCGTACCCTAATCCTAATCTGTACGCTGACAATGACCCATGCGTCAGCACATAACCTGAACCTAACACGTTTCCGTACCCTCACCTGTGCCCTAAACCTTGCCGTTCCCTAAGCCTAACCCTAGGCCGGCACGGAATTCTACCACCAAACCTACACGTTACCCTACTCCGTACCCTAATCCTAACCCGTGCGTCAGCATGTACCCTGACCCTAACACGTTTCCGTACCCTCACCTGTGTCCTAAACCTTGCCGTTCCCTAAACCTCACCCTAGCGTGGAATGGAAACCTACCACAAAACCTACACCTTACCCTACGCCATACCCTAATCCTAATCCGTACGCTGACACTGACTAGTGCGTCAGCAAGTACCCTGACCCTAACAAGTTTCTGTACCCACACCTGTGTCCTAAACCTTGCCGTTCCCTAACCCTAACCCTAGCCCAAACGGAAACCTACCACCATTCCTACACCTTACCCTACGCCGTACCCTAATCCTAATCTGTACGCTGACAATGACCCGTGCGTCAGCACATACCATGACCCTAACACGTTTCCGTACCCTCTCCTGTGCCCTAAACCTTGCCGTTCCCTAAGCCTAACCCTAGGCCGGCACGGAATCCTACCACCAACCCTACACGTTACCCTACGCCGTACCCTAATCCTAACCCGTGCGTCAGCATGTACCCTGACCCTAACACGTTTCCGTACCCTCACCTGTGCCCTAAACCTTGCAGTTCCCTAACCCTAACCCTAGCCCGGAATGGAAACCTACCACCAACCCTACACCTTACCCTATGCCGTACCCTAATCCTAATCCGGACGCTGACACTGACGCGTGCGTCAGCACGCACCCTGACCCTAACATGTTTCCGTACACTCACCTGTGCCCTAAACCTTGCCGTTGCCTATCCCTAACCCTAAACCTGAACGGAAACCTACCACCATCCCTACACCTTACCCTACGCCGTACCCTAATCCTAATCTGTACGCAGACAATGACCCGTGCGTCAGCACATACCCTGACCCTAACACGTTTCTGTACCCTCACCTGTGCCCTAAACCTTGCCGTTCCCTAAGCCTAAACCTAGGCCTGCACGGAATCCTACCACCAACCCTACACGTTACCCTACGCCGTACCCTAATCCTAACCCGTGCGTCAGCATGTACCCTGACACTAACACGTTTCTGTACCCTCACCGGTGCCCTAAACCTTACCGTTCCCTAACCCTAACCCTAGCCCGGAACAGAAACGTACCACCAACCCTGCACCTTACCCTACACCGTACCCTAATCCTAATCCGTTTCCTGACACTGACCCATGCGTCAGCAAGTTCCCTGACCCTAACACGTTTCCGTACCCTCACCTCTGTCTAAACCTTGCCGTTCCCTAACCCTAACCCTAGCGCGGAATGGAAACCTACCACAAAACCTACACCTTACCCTACGCCGTACCCAAATCCTAATCCGTACGCTTACACGGAGACGTGCATCAGCACGTACGCTGACCCTAACACGTTTCCGTACACTCACCTGTGCCCTAAACCTTGCCATTCCCTAACCCTAACCCTAGCCAGGAACGGAAAACTACCACCATCCCTACACCTTACCCTACGCCATACCCTAATCCTAATCTGTACGCTGACAATGACCCATGCGTCAGCACATACCCTGAACCTAACACGTTTCCGTACCCTCACCTGTGCCCTAAACCTTGCCATTCCCTAAGCCTAACCCTAGGCTGGCACGGAATCCTACCACCAACCCTACACGTTACCCTACTCTGTACCCTAATCCTAACCCGTGCGTCAGCATGTACCCTAACCCTAACACGTTTCCGTACCCTCACCTGTGCCCTAAACCTTGCCGTTCCCTAACCCTAACCCTAGCCCGGAACGGAAACCTACCACCATCCCTACACCTTACCCTATGCCGTACCCTAATCCTAATCTGTACGCTGACAATGACCCGTGCGTCAGCACATACCCTGACCCTAACACGTTTCCGTACCCTCACCTGTGCCCTAAACCTTGCCGTTCCCTAAGCCTAACCCTAGGCCGGCACGGAATCCTACCACCAACCCTACACGTTACCCTACGCCGTACCCAAATCCTAACCCGTGCGTCAGCATGTACCCTGAGCCTAACACGTTTCCGTACCCTCACCTGTGGCCTAAACCTTGCAGTTCCCTAACCCTAACCCTAGCCCGGAATGGAAACCTACCACCAACCCTACACCTTACCCTACGCCGTACCCTAATCCTAATCCGTATGCTGACACTGACCCTTGCGTCAGCAAGTACCCTGACCCTAACACGTTTCCGTATCCTCACCTGTGTCCTAAACCTTGCCGTTCCCTAACCCTAACCCTAGCCCGGAATGGAAACCTACCACCAACCCTACACCTTACTCTACGCCGTACCCTAATCCTAATCCAGACGCTGACACTGACGCGTGCGTCAGCACGCACCCTGACCCTAACATGTTTCCGTACACTCACCTGTGCCCTAAACCTTGCCGTTCCCTAACCCTAACCCTAAACCTGAACGGAAACCTACCACCATCCCTACACCTTACCCTACGCCGTACCTTAATCCTAATCTGTACGCAGACAATGACCCGTGCGTCAGCAAGTACCCTGACCCTAACACGTTTCCGTATCCTCACCTGTGTCCTAAACCTTGCCGTTCCCTAACCCTAACCCTAGCGTTGAATGGAAACCTACCACAAAACCTACACCTTACCCTACGCCATACCCTAATCCTAATCAGTACGCTGACACTGACCCGTGCGTCAGCACGTACCCTGACCCTAACATGTTTCCGTACACTCACCTGTGCCCTAAACCTTGCCGTTCCCTAACCCTAACCCTAGCCCGGAATGGAAACCTACCACCATCCCTACACCTTACCCTACACCGTACCCTAATCCTAATCAGTACGCTGACAATGACACATGTGTCAGCACATACCCTGAACCTAACACGTTTCCGTACCCTCACCTGTGCCCTAAACCTTGCCGTTCCCTAAGCCTAACCCTAGTCCGGCACGGAAATCTACGACCAAACCTACACGTTACCCTACGCCGTACCCTAATCCTAACCCGTGCGTCAGCATGTACCCTGACCCTAACACGTTTCCATACCCTCACCTGTGCCCTAAACCTTGCCATTCCCTAACCCTAACCCTAGCCCGGAACGGAAACCTACCACCATCCCTATACCTTACCCTACACCGTACCCTAATCCTAATCTGTACGCTGACAATGACCCATGTGTCAGCACATACCCTGACCCTAACACGTTTCCGTACCCTCACCTGTGCCCTAAACCTTGCCGTTCTCTAAGCCTAACCCTAGACCGGCACGGAATTCTACCACCAAACCTACACGTTACCCTACTCCGTACCCTAATCCTAACCCGTACGTCAGCACATACCCTGACCCTAACACGTTTCCGTACCCTCACCTGTGCCCTAAACCTTGCCATTCCCTAAGCCTAACCCTAGGCCGGCACGGAATCCTACCACCAACCCTACATGTTACCCTACTCTGTACCCTAATCCTAAGCCGTGCGTCAGCATGTACCCTAACCCTAACACGTTTCCGTACCCTCACCTGTGCCCTAAACCTTGCCGTTCCCTAACCCTAACCCTAGCCCAGAACGGAAACCTACCACCATCCCTACACCTTACCCTATGCCGTACCCTAATCCTAATCTGTATGCTGACAATGACCCGTGCGTCAGCTCATACCCTGACCCTAACACGTTTCCGTACCCTCACCTGTGCCCTAAACCTTGCCGTTCCCTAAGCCTAACCCTAGGCCGGCACGGAATCCTACCACCAACCCTACACGTTACCCTACGCCGTACCCTAATCCTAACCCGTGCGTCAGCATGTACCCTAAACTAACACGTTTCCGTACCCTCACCTGTGCCCTAAACCTTGCAGTTCCCTAACCCTAACCCTAGCCCGGAATGGAAACCTACCACCAACCCTACACCTTACCCTACGCCGTACCCTAATCCTAATCCAGACGCTGACACTGACGCGTGCGTCAGCACGTACCCTGACCCTAACATGTTTCCGTACACTCACCTGTGCCCTAAACCTTGCCATTCCCTAACCCTAACCCTAGCCCGGAACGGAAACCTACCACCATCCCTACACCTTACTCTACACCGTACCCTAATCCTAATCCGTACGCTGACACTGACCCGTGCGTCAGCACGTACCCTGACCCTAACATGTTTCCGTACACTCACCGGTGCCCAAAACCTTGCCGTTCCCTAACCCTAACCCTAGCCCGGAACGGAAATCCCTACACCTTACCCTACGCCGTACCCTAATCATAATATGTACGCAGACAATGACCCGTGCGTCAGCACATACCCTGAACCTAACACGTTTCTGTACCCTCACCTGTGCCCTAAACCTTGCCGTTCCCTAAGCCTAACCCTAGGCCGGCACGGAATCCTACCACCAACCCTACACGTTACCCTACGCCGTACCCTAATCCTAACCCGTGCGTCAGCATGTACCCTGACCCTAACACGTTTCCGTACCCTCACCTGTGCCCTAAGCCTTGCCGTTCCCTAACCCTAACGCTAGCCCGGAACGGAAACCTACCACCAACCCTACACATTACCATACGCCGTACCCTAATCCTAACCCGTGCGTCAGCATGTACCCTGACACTAACACGTTTCTGTACCCTCACCGGTGCCCTAAACCTTACCGTTCCCTAACCCTAACCCTAGCCCGGAACAGAAACGTACCACCAACCCTGCACCTTACCCTACACCGTACCCTAATCCTAATCCGTTTCCTGACACTGACCCATGCGTCAGCAAGTTCCCTGACCCTAACACGTTTCCGTACCCTCACCTCTGTCTAAACCTTGCCGTTCCCTAACCCTAACCCTAGCGCGGAATGGAAACCTACCACAAAACCTACACCTTACCCTACGCCGTACCCAAATCCTAATCCGTACGCTTACACGGAGACGTGCATCAGCACGTACGCTGACCCTAACACGTTTCCGTACACTCACCTGTGCCCTAAACCTTGCCGTTCCCTAACCCTAACCCTAGCCAGGAACGGAAAACTACCACCATCCCTACACCTTACCCTACGCCATACCCTAATCCTAATCTGTACGCTGACAATGACCCATGCGTCAGCACATAACCTGAACCTAACACGTTTCCGTACCCTCACCTGTGCCCTAAACCTTGCCATTCCCTAAGCCTAACCCTAGGCTGGCACGGAATCCTACCACCAACCCTACACGTTACCCTACTCTGTACCCTAATCCTAACCCGTGCGTCAGCATGTACCCTAACCCTAACACGTTTCCGTACCCTCACCTGTGCCCTAAACCTTGCCGTTCCCTAACCCTAACCCTAGCCCGGAACGGAAACCTACCACCATCCCTACACCTTACCCTATGCCGTACCCTAATCCTAATCTGTACGCTGACAATGACCCGTGCGTCAGCACATACCCTGACCCTAACACGTTTCCGTACCCTCACCTGTGCCCTAAACCTTGCCGTTCCCTAAGCCTAACCCTAGGCCGGCACGGATTCCTACCACCAACCCTACACGTTACCCTAAGCCGTACCCTAATCCTAACCCGTGCGTCAGCATGTACCCTGACCCTAACACGTTTCCGTACCCTCACCTGTGCCCTAAGCCTTGCCGTTCCCTAACCCTAACCCTAGCCCGGAACGGAAACCTACCCCCAACCCTACACATTACCATACGCCGTACCCTAATCCTAACCCGTGCGTCAGCATGTACCCTGACACTAACACGTTTCTGTACCCTCACCGGTGCCCTAAACCTTACCGTTCCCTAACCCTAACCCTAGCCCGGAACAGAAACGTACCACCAACCCTACACCTTACCCTACACCGTACCCTAATCCTAATCCGTTCGCTGACACTGACCCATGCGTCAGCAAGTTCCCTGACCCTAACACGTTTCCGTACCCTCACCTCTGTCCTAAACCTTGCCGTTCACTAACCCTAACCCTAGCGTGGAATGGAAACCTACCACAAAACCTACACCTTACCCTACGCCGTACCCAAATCCTAATCCGTACGCTTACACGGAGACGTGCGTCAGCACGTACGCTGACCCTAACACGTTTCCGTACACTCACCTGTGCCCTAAACCTTGCCGTTCCCTAACCCTAACCCTAGCCAGGAACGGAAAACTACCACCATCCCTACACCTTACCTTACGCCGTACCCTAATCCTAATCTGTACGCCGACAATGACCAATGCGTCAGCACATACCCTGAACCTAACACGTTTCCGTACCCTCACCTGTGCCCTAAACCTTGCCATTCCCTAAGCCTAACCCTAGGCCGGCACGGAATCCTACCACCAAACCTACACGTTACCCTACTCTGTACCCTAATCCTAAGCCGTGCGTCAGCATGTACCCTAACCCTAACACGTTTCCGTACCCTCACCTGTGCCCTAAACCTTGCCGTTCCCTAACCCTAACCCTAGCCCAGAACGGAAACCTACCACCATCCCTACACCTTACCCTATGCCGTACCCTAATCCTAATCTGTATGCTGACAATGACCCGTGCGTCAGCTCATACCCTGACCCTAACACGTTTCCGTACCCTCACCTGTGCCCTAAACCTTGCCGTTCCCTAAGCCTAACCCTAGGCCGGCACGGAATCCTACCACCAACCCTACACGTTACCCTACGCCGTACCCTAATCCTAACCCGTGCGTCAGCATGTACCCTAAACTAACACGTTTCCGTACCCTCACCTGTGCCCTAAACCTTGCAGTTCCCTAACCCTAACCCTAGCCCGGAATGGAAACCTACCACCAACCCTACACCTTACCCTACGCCGTACCCTAATCCTAATCCAGACACTGACACTGACGCGTGCGTCAGCACGTACCCTGACCCTAACATGTTTCCGTACACTCACCTGTGCCCTAAACCTTGCCGTTCCCTAACCCTAACCCTAGCCCGGAACGGAAACCTACCACCATCCGTACACCTTACCCTACACCGTACCCTAATCCTAATCCGTACGCTGACACTGACCCGTGCGTCAGCACGTACCCTGACCCTAACATGTTTCCGTACACTCACCGGTGCCCAAAACCTTGCCGTTCCCTAACCCTAACCCTAGCCCGGAACGGAAATCCCTACACCTTACCCTATGCCGTACCCTAATCATAATATGTACGCAAACAATGACCCGTGCGTCAGCACATACCCTGACCCTAACACGTTTCCGTACCCTCACCTGTGCCCTAAACCTTGCCGTTCCCTAAGCCTAACCCTAGGCCGGCACGGAATCCTACCACCAACCCTACACGTTACCCTACACCGTACCCTAATCCTAACCCGTGCGTCAGCATGTACCCTGACCCTAACACGTTTCCGTACCCTCACCTGTGCCCTAAACCTTGCAGTTCCCTAACCCTAACCCTAGCCCGGAATGGAAACCTACCACCAACCCTACACCTTACCCTAAGCCGTACCCTAATCCTAATCCAGACGCTCAAACTGACGCGTGCGTCAGCACGTACCCTGACCCTAACATGTTTCCGTACACTCACCTGTGCCCTAAACCTTGCTGTTAGCTAACCCTAACCCTAAACCTGAACGGAAACCTACCAGCATCCCTACACCTTACCCTACGCCGTACCCTAATCCTAATCGGTACGCTGACACTGACCCTTGCGTCAGCAAGTACCCTGACCCTAACACGTTTCCGTATCCTCACCTGTGTCCTAAACCTTGCCGTTCCCTAACCCTAAACCTAGAGTTGAATGGAAACCTACCAAAAAAGCTACACCTTACCCTACGCCATACCCTAATCCTAATCCGTACGCTGACACTGACCCGTGCCTCAGCACGTACCCTGACCCTAACATGTTTCCGTACACTCACCTGTGCCCTAAACCTTGCCGTTCCCTAACCCTAACCCTAGCCCGGAACGGAAACCTACCACCATCCCTACACCTTACCCTACACCGTACCCTAATCCTAATCCGTACGCTGACACTGACCCGTGCGTCAGCACGTACCCTGACCCTAACATGTTTCCGTACACTCACCGCTGCCCAAAACCTTGCCGTTCCCTAACCCTAACCCTAGCCAGGAACGGAAATCCCTACACCTTATCCTACGCCGTACCCTAATCATAATATGTTCGCAGACAATGACCCGTGCGTCAGCACATACCCTGACCCTAACACGTTTCTGTACCCTCACCTGTGCCCTAAACCTTGCCGTTCCCTAAGCCTAACCCTAGGCCGGCACGGAATCCGACCACCAACCCTACACGTTACCCTACGCCGTACCCTAATCCTAATCCGTGCGTCAGCATGTACCCTGACCCTAACACGTTTCCGTACCCTCACCTGTGCCCTAAGCCTTGCCGTTCCCTAACCCTAACGCTAGCCCGGAACGGAAACGTATCACCAACCCTACACATTACCATACGCCGTACCCTAATCCTAACCCGTGCGTCAGCATGTACCCTGACACTAACACGTTTCTGTACCCTCACCGGTGCCCTAAACCTTACCGTTCCCTAACCCTAACCCTAGCCCGGAACAGAAACGTACCACCAACCCTGCACCTTACCCTACACCGTACCCTAATCCTAATCCGTTTCCTGACACTGACCCATGCGTCAGCAAGTTCCCTGACCCTAACACGTTTCCGTACCCTCACCTCTGTCCTAAACCTTGCCGTTCCCTAACCCTAACCCTAGCGCGGAATGGAAACCTACCACAAAACCTACACCTTACCCTACGCCGTACCCAAATCCTAATCCGTACGCTTACACGGAGACGTGCGTCAGCACGTACGCTGACCCTAACACGTTTCCGTACACTCACCTGTGCCCTAAAGCTTGCCATTCCCTAACCCTAACCCTAGCCAGGAACGGAAAACTACCACCATCCCTACACCTTACCCTACGCCGTACCCTAATCCTAATCTGTACGCTGACAATGACCCATGCGTCAGCACATACCCTGAACCTAACACGTTTCCGTACCCTCACCTGTGCCCTAAACCTTGCCATTCCCTAAGCCTAACCCTAGGCTGGCACGGAATCCTACCACCAACCCTACACGTTACCCTACTCTGTACCCTAATCCTAACCCGTGCGTCAGTATGTACCCTAACCCTAACACGTTTCCGTACCCTCACCTGTGCCCTAAACCTTGCCGTTCCCTAACCCTAACCCTAGCCCGGAACGGAAACCTACCACCATCCCTACACCTTACCCTACGTCGTACCCTAATCCTAATCTGTACGCTGACAATGACCCGTGCGTCAGCACATACCCTGACCCTAACACGTTTCCGTACCCTCACCTGTGCCCTAAACCTTGCCGTTCCCTAAGCCTAACCCTAGGCCGGCACGGAATCCTACCACCAACCCTACACGTTACCCTACGCCGTACCCTAATCCTAACCCGTGCGTCAGCATGTACCCTGAGCCTAACACGTTTCCGTACCCTCACCTGTGCCCTAAACCTTGCAGTTCCCTAACCCTAACCCTAGCCCGTAATGGAAACCTACCACCAACCCTACACCTTACCCTACGCCGTACCCTAATCCTAATCCAGACGCTGACACTGACGCGTGCGTCAGCACGCACCCTGACCCTAACATGTTTCCGTACACTCACCTGTGCCCTAAACCTTGCTGTTCCCTAACCCTAACCCTAAACCTGAACGGAAACCTACCACCATCCCTACACCTTACCCTACGCCGTACCCTAATCCTAATCTGTACGCAGACAATGACCCGTGCGTCAGCACATACCCTGACCCTAACACGTTTCTGTACCCTCACCTGTGCCCTAAACCTTGCCGTTCCCTAAGCCTAAACCTAGGCCTGCAAGGAATCCTACCACCAACCCTACACGTTACCCTACGCCGTACCCTAATCCTAACCCGTGCATCAGCATATACCTTGACCCTAACGCGTTTCCGTACCCTCACCTGTGCCCTAAACCTTGCCATTCCCTAACCCTAACCCTAGCCCTGAATGGAAACCTACCACCAACCCTACACCTTACTCTATGCCGTACCCTAATCCTAATCCGTACGCTGACACTGACCCTTGCGTCAGCAAGTACCCTGACCCTAACACGTTTCCGTATCCTCACCTGTGTCCTAAACCTTGCCGTTCCCTAACCCTAACCCTAGCGTTGAATGGAAACCTACCACAAAACCTACACCTTACCCTACGCCATACCCTAATCCTAATCAGTACGCTGACACTGACCCGTGCGTCAGCACGTACCCTGACCCTAACATGTTTCCGTACACTCACCTGTGCCCTAAACCTTGCCGTTCCCTAACCCTAACCCTAGCCCGGAATGGAAACCTACCACCATCCCTACACCTTACCCTACACCGTACCCTAATCCTAATCAGTACGCTGACAATGACACATGTGTCAGCACATACCCTGAACCTAACACGTTTCCGTACCCTCACCTGTGCCCTAAACCTTGCCGTTCCCTAAGCCTAACCCTAGGCCGGCACGGAATTCTACCACCAAGCCTACACGTTACCCTACGCCGTACCCTAATCCTAACCCGTGCGTCAGCATGTACCCTGACCCTAACACGTTTCCATACCCTCACCTGTGCCCTAAACCTTGCCATTCCCTAACCCTAACCCTAGCCCAGAATGGAAACCTACCACCAACCCTACACCTTACCCTACACCGTACCCTAATCCTAACCCGTGCGTCAGCACATACCCTGACCCTAACACGTTTCCGTACCCTCACCTGTGCCCTAAACCTTGCCGTTCTCTAAGCCTAACCCTAGACCGGCACGGAATTCTACCACCAAACCTACACGTTACCCTACTCCGTACCCTAATCCTAACCCGTGCGTCAGCACATACCCTGACCCTAACACGTTTCCGTACCCTCACCTGTGCCCTAAACCTTGCCGTTCCCTAAGCCTAACCCTAGGCTGGCACGGAATCCTACCACCAAACCTACACGTTACCCTACACCGTACCCTAATCCAAACCCGTGCGTCAGCATGTACCCTGACCCTAACACGTTTCCGTACCCTCACCTGTGCCCTAAACCTTGCAGTTCCCTAACCCTAACCCTAGCCCGGAATGGAAACCTACCACCAACCCTACACCTTACCCTACGCCGTACCCTAATCCTAATCCGTACGCTGACACTGACCCGTTCGTCAACACATACCCTGACCCTAACATGTTTCCGTACACTCACCGGTGCCCAAAACCTTGCCGTTCCCTAACCCTAACCCTAGCCCGGAACGGAAATCCCTACACCTTACCCTACGCCGTACCCAAATCCTAATCCGTACGCTTACACGGAGACGTGCGTCAGCACGTACGCTGACCCTAACACGTTTCCGTACACTCACCTGTGCCCTAAAGCTTGCCATTCCCTAACCCTAACCCTAGCCAGGAACGGAAAACTACCACCATCCCTACACCTTACCCTACACCGTACCCTAATCCTAATCTGTACGCTGACAATGACCCATGCGTCAGCACATACCCTGAACCTAACACGTTTCCGTACCCTCACCTGTGCCCTAAACCTTGCCATTCCCTAAGCCTAACCCTAGGCTGGCACGGAATCCTACCACCAACCCTACACGTTACCCTACTCTGTACCCTAATCCTAACCCGTGCGTCAGTATGTACCCTAACCCTAACACGTTTCCGTACCCTCACCTGTGCCCTAAACCTTGCCGTTCCCTAACCCTAACCCTAGCCCGGAACGGAAACCTACCACCATCCCTACACCTTACCCTACGTCGTACCCTAATCCTAATCTGTACGCTGACAATGACCCGTGCGTCAGCACATACCCTGACCCTAACACGTTTCCGTACCCTCACTTGTGCCCTAAACCTTGCCGTTCCCTAAGCCTAACCCTAGGCCGGCACGGAATGCTACCACCAACCCTACACGTTACCCTACGCCGTACCCTAATCCTAACCCGTGCGTCAGCATGTACCCTGAGCCTAACACGTTTCCGTACCCTCACCTGTGCCCTAAACCTTGCAGTTCCCTAACCCTAACCCTAGCCCGGAATGGAAACCTACCACCAACCCTACACCTTACCCTACACCGTACCCTAATCCTAATCAGTACGCTGACAATGACACATGTGTCAGCACATACCCTGAACCTAACACGTTTCCGTACACTCACCGGTGCCCAAAACCTTGCCGTTCCCTAACCCTAACCCTAGCCCGGAACGGAAATCCCTACACCTTACCCTACGCCGTACCCTAATCATAATATGTACGCAAACAATGACCCGTGCGTCAGCACATACCCTGACCCTAACACGTTTCCGTACCCTCACCTGTGCCCTTAACCTTGCCGTTCCCTAAGCCTAACCCTAGGCCGGCACGGAATCCTACCACCAACCCTACACGTTACCCTACGCCATACCCTAATCCGAGCCCGTGCGTCAGCATGTACCCTGACCCTATCACGTTTCCGTACCCTCACCTGTGCCCTAAGCCTTGCCGTTCCCTAACCCTAACGCTAGCCCGGAACGGAAACCTACCACCAACCCTACACATTACCATACGCCGTACCCTAATCCTAACCCGTGCGTCAGCATGTACCCTGACACTAACACGTTTCTGTACCCTCACCGGTGCCCTAAACCTTACCGTTCCCTAACTCTAACCCTAGCCCGGAACAGAAACCTACCATCAACCCTACACCTTACCCTACACCGTACCCTAATCCTAATCCGTTCGCTGACACTGACCCATGCGTCAGCAAGTTCCCTGACCCTAACTCGTTTCCGTACCCTCACCTCTGTCCTAAACCTTGCCGTTCCCTAACCCTAACCCTAGCACGGAATGGAAACCTACCACAAAACCTACACCTTACCCTACGCCGTACCCAAATCCTAATCCGTACGCTTACACGGAGACGTGCGTCAGCACGTACGCTGACCCTAACACGTTTCCGTACACTCACCTGTGCCCTAAACCTTGCCGTTCCCTAACCCTAACCCTAGCCAGGAACGGAAAACTACCACCATCCCTACACCTTACCCTGCGCCGTACCCTAATCCTAATCTGTACGCTGACAATGACCCATGCGTCAGCACATAACCTGAACCTAACACGTTTCCGTACCCTCACCTGTGCCCTAAACCTTGCCGTTCCCTAAGCCTAACCCTAGGCCGGCACGGAATTCTACCACCAAACCTACACGTTACCCTACTCCGTACCCTAATCCTAACCCGTGCGTCAGCATGTACCCTGACCCTAACACGTTTCCGTACCCTCACCTGTGTCCTAAACCTTGCCGTTCCCTAAACCTCACCCTAGCGTGGAATGGAAACCTACCACAAAACCTACACCTTACCCTACGCCATACCCTAATCCTAATCCGTACGCTGACACTGACTAGTGCGTCAGCAAGTACCCTGACCCTAACAAGTTTCTGTACCCACACCTGTGTCCTAAACCTTGCCGTTCCCTAACCCTAACCCTAGCCCAAACGGAAACCTACCACCATCCCTACACCTTACCCTACGCCGTACCCTAATCCTAATCTGTACGCTGACAATGACCCGTGCGTCAGCACATACCATGACCCTAACACGTTTCCGTACCCTCTCCTGTGCCCTAAACCTTGCCGTTCCCTAAGCCTAACCCTAGGCCGGCACGGAATCCTACCACCAACCCTACACGTTACCCTACGCCGTACCCTAATCCTAACCCGTGCGTCAGCATGTACCCTGACCCTAACACGTTTCCGTACCCTCACCTGTGCCCTAAACCTTGCAGTTCCCTAACCCTAACCCTAGCCCGGAATGGAAACCTACCACCAACCCTACACCTTACCCTATGCCGTACCCTAATCCTAATCCGGACGCTGACACTGACGCGTGCGTCAGCACGCACCCTGACCCTAACATGTTTCCGTACACTCACCTGTGCCCTAAACCTTGCCGTTGCCTATCCCTAACCCTAAACCTGAACGGAAACCTACCACCATCCCTACACCTTACCCTACGCCGTACCCTAATCCTAATCTGTACGCAGACAATGACCCGTGCGTCAGCACATACCCTGACCCTAACACGTTTCTGTACCCTCACCTGTGCCCTAAACCTTGCCGTTCCCTAAGCCTAAACCTAGGCCTGCACGGAATCCTACCACCAACCCTACACGTTACCCTACGCCGTACCCTAATCCTAACCCGTGCATCAGCATGTACCTTGACCCTAACACGTTTCCGTACCCTCACCTGTGCCCTAAACCTTGCCATTCCCTAACCCTAACCCTAGCCCTGAATGGAAACCTACCACCAACCCTACACCTTACTCTATGCCGTACCCTAATCCTAATCCGTACGCTGACACTGACCCTTGCATCAGCAAGTACCCTGACCCTAACACGTTTCCGTATCCTCACCTATGTCCTAAACCTTGCCGTTCCCTAACCCTAACCCTAGCGTTGAATGGAAACCTACCACAAAACCTACACCTTACCCTACGCCATACCCTAATCCTAATCCGTACGCTGACACTGACCCGTGCGTCAGCACGTACCCTGACCCTAACATGTTTCCGTACACTCACCTGTGCCCTAAACCTTGCCGTTCCCTAACCCTAACCCTGGCCCGGAATGGAAACCTACCACCATCCCTACACCTTACCCTACACCGTACCCTAATCCTAATCAGTACGCTGACAATGACACATGTGTCAGCACATACCCTGACCCTAACACGTTTCCGTACCCTCACCTGTGCCCTAAACCTTGCCGTTCCCTAAGCCTAAACCTAGGCCGGCACGGAATTCTAACACCAAGCCTACACGTTACCCTACGCCGTACCCTAATCCTAACCCGTGCGTCAGCATGTACCCTGACCCTAACACGTTTCCGTACCCTCACCTGTGCCCTAAGCCTTGCCGTTCCCTAACCCTAACGCTAGCCCGGAACGGAAACCTACCACCAACCCTACACATTACCATACGCCGTACCCTAATCCTAACCCGTGCGTCAGCATGTACCCTGACACTAACACGTTTCTGTACCCTCACCGGTGCCCTAAACCTTACCGTTCCCTAACTCTAACCCTAGCCCGGAACAGAAACCTACCATCAACCCTACACCTTACCCTACACCGTACCCTAATCCTAATCCGTTCGCTGACACTGACCCGTGCGTCAGCAAGTTCCCTGACCCTAACACGTTTCCGTACCCTCACCTCTGTCCTAAACCTTGCCGTTCCCTAACCCTAACCCTAGCACGGAATGGAAACCTACCACAAAACCTACACCTTACCCTACGCCGTACCCAAATCCTAATCTGTACGCTTACACGGAGACATGCGTCAGCACGTACGCTGACCCTAACACGTTTCTGTACCCTCACCTGTGCCCTAAACCTTGCCGTTCCCTAAGCCTAAACCTAGGCCTGCAAGGAATCCTACCACCAACCCTACACGTTACCCTACGCCGTACCCTAATCCTAACCCGTGCATCAGCATGTACCTTGACCCTAACGCGTTTCCGTACCCTCACCTGTGCCCTAAACCTTGCCGTTCCCTAACCCTAACCCTAAACCTGAACGGAAACCTACCACCATCCCTACACCTTACCCTACGCCGTACCTTAATCCTAATCTGTACGCAGACAATGACCCGTGCGTCAGCAAGTACCCTGACCCTAACACGTTTCCGTATCCTCACCTGTGTCCTAAACCTTGCCGTTCCCTAACCCTAACCCTAGCGTTGAATGGAAACCTACCACAAAACCTACACCTTACCCTACGCCATACCCTAATCCTAATCAGTACGCTGACACTGACCCGTGCGTCAGCACGTACCCTGACCCTAACATGTTTCCGTACACTCACCTGTGCCCTAAACCTTGCCGTTCCCTAACCCTAACCCTAGCCCGGAATGGAAACCTACCACCATCCCTACACCTTACCCTACACCGTACCCTAATCCTAATCAGTACGCTGACAATGACACATGTGTCAGCACATACCCTGAACCTAACACGTTTCCGTACCCTCACCTGTGCCCTAAACCTTGCCGTTCCCTAAGCCTAACCCTAGTCCGGCACGGAAATCTACGACCAAACCTACACGTTACCCTACGCCGTACCCTAATCCTAACCCGTGCGTCAGCATGTACCCTGACCCTAACACGTTTCCATACCCTCACCTGTGCCCTAAACCTTGCCATTCCCTAACCCTAACCCTAGCCCGGAACGGAAACCTACCACCATCCCTATACCTTACCCTACACCGTACCCTAATCCTAATCTGTACGCTGACAATGACCCATGTGTCAGCACATACCCTGACCCTAACACGTTTCCGTACCCTCACCTGTGCCCTAAACCTTGCCGTTCTCTAAGCCTAACCCTAGACCGGCACGGAATTCTACCACCAAACCTACACGTTACCCTACTCCGTACCCTAATCCTAACCCGTACGTCAGCACATACCCTGACCCTAACACGTTTCCGTACCCTCACCTGTGCCCTAAACCTTGCCATTCCCTAAGCCTAACCCTAGGCCGGCACGGAATCCTACCACCAACCCTACATGTTACCCTACTCTGTACCCTAATCCTAAGCCGTGCGTCAGCATGTACCCTAACCCTAACACGTTTCCGTACCCTCACCTGTGCCCTAAACCTTGCCGTTCCCTAACCCTAACCCTAGCCCGGAACGGAAATCCCTACACCTTACCCTACGCCGTACCCTAATCATAATATGTACGCAGACAATGACCCGTGCGTCAGCACATACCCTGAACCTAACACGTTTCTGTACCCTCACCTGTGCCCTAAACCTTGCCGTTCCCTAAGCCTAACCCTAGGCCGGCACGGAATCCTACCACCAACCCTACACGTTACCCTACGCCGTACCCTAATCCTAACCCGTGCGTCAGCATGTACCCTGACCCTAACACGTTTCCGTACCCTCACCTGTGCCCTAAGCCTTGCCGTTCCCTAACCCTAACGCTAGCCCGGAACGGAAACCTACCACCAACCCTACACATTACCATACGCCGTACCCTAATCCTAACCCGTGCGTCAGCATGTACCCTGACACTAACACGTTTCTGTACCCTCACCGGTGCCCTAAACCTTACCGTTCCCTAACCCTAACCCTAGCCCGGAACAGAAACGTACCACCAACCCTGCACCTTACCCTACACCGTACCCTAATCCTAATCCGTTTCCTGACACTGACCCATGCGTCAGCAAGTTCCCTGACCCTAACACGTTTCCGTACCCTCACCTCTGTCTAAACCTTGCCGTTCCCTAACCCTAACCCTAGCGCGGAATGGAAACCTACCACAAAACCTACACCTTACCCTACGCCGTACCCAAATCCTAATCCGTACGCTTACACGGAGACGTGCATCAGCACGTACGCTGACCCTAACACGTTTCCGTACACTCACCTGTGCCCTAAACCTTGCCGTTCCCTAACCCTAACCCTAGCCAGGAACGGAAAACTACCACCATCCCTACACCTTACCCTACGCCATACCCTAATCCTAATCTGTACGCTGACAATGACCCATGCGTCAGCACATACCCTGAACCTAACACGTTTCCGTACCCTCACCTGTGCCCTAAACCTTGCCATTCCCTAAGCCTAACCCTAGGCTGGCACGGAATCCTACCACCAACCCTACACGTTACCCTACTCTGTACCCTAATCCTAACCCGTGCGTCAGCATGTACCCTAACCCTAACACGTTTCCGTACCCTCACCTGTGCCCTAAACCTTGCCGTTCCCTAACCCTAACCCTAGCCCGGAACGGAAACCTACCACCATCCCTACACCTTACCCTATGCCGTACCCTAATCCTAATCTGTACGCTGACAATGACCCGTGCGTCAGCACATACCCTGACCCTAACACGTTTCCGTACCCTCACCTGTGCCCTAAACCTTGCCGTTCCCTAAGCCTAACCCTAGGCCGGCACGGATTCCTACCACCAACCCTACACGTTACCCTAAGCCGTACCCTAATCCTAACCCGTGCGTCAGCATGTACCCTGACCCTAACACGTTTCCGTACCCTCACCTGTGCCCTAAGCCTTGCCGTTCCATAACCCTAACCCTAGCCCGGAACGGAAACCTACCACCAACCCTACACATTACCATACGCCGTACCCTAATCCTAACCCGTGCGTCAGCATGTACCCTGACACTAACACGTTTCTGTACCCTCACCGGTGCCCTAAACCTTACCGTTCCCTAACCCTAACCCTAGCCCGGAACAGAAACGTACCACCAACCCTACACCTTACCCTACACCGTACCCTAATCCTAATCCGTTCGCTGACACTGACCCATGCGTCAGCAAGTTCCCTGACCCTAACACGTTTCCGTACCCTCACCTCTGTCCTAAACCTTGCCGTTCACTAACCCTAACCCTAGCGTGGAATGGAAACCTACCACAAAACCTACACCTTACCCTACGCCGTACCCAAATCCTAATCCGTACGCTTACACGGAGACGTGCGTCAGCACGTACGCTGACCCTAACACGTTTCCGTACACTCACCTGTGCCCTGAACCTTGCCGTTCCCTAGCCCTAACCCTAGCCAGGAACGGAAAACTACCACCATCCCTACACCTTACCTTACGCCGTACCCTAATCCTAATCTGTACGCCGACAATGACCAATGCGTCAGCACATACCCTGAACCTAACACGTTTCCGTACCCTCACCTGTGCCCTAAACCTTGCCATTCCCTAAGCCTCACCCTAGGCCGGCACGGAATCCTACCACCAAACCTACACGTTACCCTACTCTGTACCCTAATCCTAAGCCGTGCGTCAGCATGTACCCTAACCCTAACACGTTTCTGTACCCTCACCTGTGCCCTAAACCTTGCCGTTCCCTAACCCTAACCCTAGCCCAGAACGGAAACCTACCACCATCCCTACACCTTACCCTATGCCGTACCCTAATCCTAATCTGTATGCTGACAATGACCCGTGCGTCAGCTCATACCCTGACCCTAACACGTTTCCGTACCCTCACCTGTGCCCTAAACCTTGCCGTTCCCTAAGCCTAACCCTAGGCCGGCACGGAATCCTACCACCAACCCTACACGTTACCCTACGCCGTACCCTAATCCTAACCCGTGCGTCAGCATGTACCCTAAACTAACACGTTTCCGTACCCTCACCTGTGCCCTAAACCTTGCAGTTCCCTAACCCTAACCCTAGCCCGGAATGGAAACCTACCACCAACCCTACACCTTACCCTACGCCGTACCCTAATCCTAATCCAGACACTGACACTGACGCGTGCGTCAGCACATACCCTGACCCTAACATGTTTCCGTACACTCACCTGTGCCCTAAACCTTGCCGTTCCCTAACCCTAACCCTAGCCCGGAACGGAAACCTACCACCATCCCTACACCTTACCCTACACCGTACCCTAATCCTAATCCGTACGCTGACACTGACCCGTGCGTCAGCACGTACCCTGACCCTAACATGTTTCCGTACACTCACCGGTGCCCAAAACCTTGCCGTTCCCTAACCCTAACCCTAGCCCGGAACGGAAATCCCTACACCTTACCCTATGCCGTACCCTAATCATAATATGTACGCAAACAATGACCCGTGCGTCAGCACATACCCTGACCCTAACACGTTTCCGTACCCTCACCTGTGCCCTAAACCTTGCCGTTCCCTAAGCCTAACCCTAGGCCGGCACGGAATCCTACCACCAACCCTACACGTTACCCTACACCGTACCCTAATCCTAACCCGTGCGTCAGCATGTACCCTGACCCTAACACGTTTCCGTACCCTCACCTGTGCCCTAAACCTTGCAGTTCCCTAACCCTAACCCTAGCCCGGAATGGAAACCTACCACCAACCCTACACCTTACCCTAAGCCGTACCCTAATCCTAATCCAGACGCTCAAACTGACGCGTGCGTCAGCACGTACCCTGACCCTAACATGTTTCCGTACACTCACCTGTGCCCTAAACCTTGCTGTTAGCTAACCCTAACCCTAAACCTGAACGGAAACCTACCAGCATCCCTACACCTTACCCTACGCCGTACCCTAATCCTAATCCGTACGCTGACACTGACCCTTGCGTCAGCAAGTACCCTGACCCTAACACGTTTCCGTATCCTCACCTGTGTCCTAAACCTTGCCGTTCCCTAACCCTAAACCTAGAGTTGAATGGAAACCTACCAAAAAAGCTACACCTTACCCTACGCCATACCCTAATCCTAATCCGTACGCTGACACTGACCCGTGCCTCAGCACGTACCCTGACCCTAACATGTTTCCGTACACTCACCTGTGCCCTAAACCTTGCCGTTCCCTAACCCTAACCCTAGCCCGGAACGGAAACCTACCACCATCCCTACACCTTACCCTACACCGTACCCTAATCCTAATCCGTACGCTGACACTGACCCGTGCGTCAGCACGTACCCTGACCCTAACATGTTTCCGTACACTCACCGCTGCCCAAAACCTTGCCGTTCCCTAACCCTAACCCTAGCCAGGAACGGAAATCCCTACACCTTATCCTACGCCGTACCCTAATCATAATATGTTCGCAGACAATGACCCGTGCGTCAGCACATACCCTGACCCTAACACGTTTCTGTACCCTCACCTGTGCCCTAAACCTTGCCGTTCCCTAAGCCTAACCCTAGGCCGGCACGGAATCCGACCACCAACCCTACACGTTACCCTACGCCGTACCCTAATCCTAACCCGTGCGTCAGCATGTACCCTGACCCTAACACGTTTCCGTACCCTCACCTGTGCCCTAAGCCTTGCCGTTCCCTAACCCTAACGCTAGCCCGGAACGGAAACGTACCACCAACCCTACACATTACCATACGCCGTACCCTAATCCTAACCCGTGCGTCAGCATGTACCCTGACACTAACACGTTTCTGTACCCTCACCGGTGCCCTAAACCTTACCGTTCCCTAACCCTAACCCTAGCCCGGAACAGAAACGTACCACCAACCCTGCACCTTACCCTACACCGTACCCTAATCCTAATCCGTTTCCTGACCCTGACCCATGCGTCAGCAAGTTCCCTGACCCTAACACGTTTCCGTACCCTCACCTCTGTCCTAAACCTTGCCGTTACCTAACCCTAACCCTAGCGCGGAATGGAAACCTACCACAAAACCTACACCTTACCCTACGCCGTACCCAAATCCTAATCCGTACGCTTACACGGAGACGTGCGTCAGCACGTACGCTGACCCTAACACGTTTCCGTACACTCACCTGTGCCCTAAAGCTTGCCATTCCCTAACCCTAACCCTAGCCAGGAACGGAAAACTACCACCATCCCTACACCTTACCCTACGCCGTACCCTAATCCTAATCTGTACGCTGACAATGACCCATGCGTCAGCACATACCCTGAACCTAACACGTTTCCGTACCCTCACCTGTGCCCTAAACCTTGCCATTCCCTAAGCCTAACCCTAGGCTGGCACGGAATCCTACCACCAACCCTACACGTTACCCTACTCTGTACCCTAATCCTAACCCGTGCGTCAGTATGTACCCTAACCCTAACACGTTTCCGTACCCTCACCTGTGCCCTAAACCTTGCCGTTCCCTAACCCTAACCCTAGCCCGGAACGGAAACCTACCACCATCCCTACACCTTACCCTACGTCGTACCCTAATCCTAATCTGTACGCTGACAATGACCCGTGCGTCAGCACATACCCTGACCCTAACACGTTTCCGTACCCTCACCTGTGCCCTAAACCTTGCCGTTCCCTAAGCCTAACCCTAGGCCGGCACGGAATCCTACCACCAACCCTACACGTTACCCTACGCCGTACCCTAATCCTAACCCGTGCGTCAGCATGTACCCTGAGCCTAACACGTTTCCGTACCCTCACCTGTGCCCTAAACCTTGCAGTTCCCTAACCCTAACCCTAGCCCGTAATGGAAACCTACCACCAACCCTACACCTTACCCTACGCCGTACCCTAATCCTAATCCAGACGCTGACACTGACGCGTGCGTCAGCACGCACCCTGACCCTAACATGTTTCCGTACACTCACCTGTGCCCTAAACCTTGCTGTTCCCTAACCCTAACCCTAAACCTGAACGGAAACCTACCACCATCCCTACACCTTACCCTACGCCGTACCCTAATCCTAATCTGTACGCAGACAATGACCCGTGCGTCAGCACATACCCTGACCCTAACACGTTTCTGTACCCTCACCTGTGCCCTAAACCTTGCCGTTCCCTAAGCCTAAACCTAGGCCTGCAAGGAATCCTACCACCAACCCTACACGTTACCCTACGCCGTACCCTAATCCTAACCCGTGCATCAGCATATACCTTGACCCTAACGCGTTTCCGTACCCTCACCTGTGCCCTAAACCTTGCCATTCCCTAACCCTAACCCTAGCCCTGAATGGAAACCTACCACCAACCCTACACCTTACTCTATGCCGTACCCTAATCCTAATCCGTACGCTGACACTGACCCTTGCGTCAGCAAGTACCCTGACCCTAACACGTTTCTGTATCCTCACCTGTGTCCTAAACCTTGCCGTTCCCTAACCCTAACCCTAGCGTTGAATGGAAACCTACCACAAAACCTACACCTTACCCTACGCCATACCCTAATCCTAATCAGTACGCTGACACTGACCCGTGCGTCAGCACGTACCCTGACCCTAACATGTTTCCGTACACTCACCTGTGCCCTAAACCTTGCCGTTCCCTAACCCTAACCCTAGCCCGGAATGGAAACCTACCACCATCCCTACACCTTACCCTACACCGTACCCTAATCCTAATCAGTACGCTGACAATGACACATGTGTCAGCACATACCCTGAACCTAACACGTTTCCGTACCCTCACCTGTGCCCTAAACCTTGCCGTTCCCTAAGCCTAACCCTAGGCCGGCACGGAATTCTACCACCAAGCCTACACGTTACCCTACGCCGTACCCTAATCCTAACCCGTGCGTCAGCATGTACCCTGACCCTAACACGTTTCCATACCCTCACCTGTGCCCTAAATCTTGCCATTCCCTAACCCTAACCCTAGCCCAGAATGGAAACCTACCACCAACCCTACACCTTACCCTACGCCGTACCCTAATCCTAACCCGTGCGTCAGCACATACCCTGACCCTAACACGTTTCCGTACCCTCACCTGTGCCCTAAACCTTGCCGTTCTCTAAGCCTAACCCTAGACCGGCACGGAATTCTACCACCAAACCTACACGTTACCCTACTCCGTACCCTAATCCTAACCCGTGCGTCAGCACATACCCTGACCCTAACACGTTTCCGTACCCTCACCTGTGCCCTAAACCTTGCCGTTCCCTAAGCCTAACCCTAGGCTGGCACGGAATCCTACCACCAAACCTACACGTTACCCTACACCGTACCCTAATCCAAACCCGTGCGTCAGCATGTACCCTGACCCTAACACGTTTCCGTACCCTCACCTGTGCCCTAAACCTTGCAGTTCCCTAACCCTAACCCTAGCCCGGAATGGAAACCTACCACCAACCCTACACCTTACCCTACGCCGTACCCTAATCCTAATCCGTACGCTGACACTGACCCGTTCGTCAACACATACCCTGACCCTAACATGTTTCCGTACACTCACCGGTGCCCAAAACCTTGCCGTTCCCTAACCCTAACCCTAGCCCGGAACGGAAATCCCTACACCTTACCCTACGCCGTACCCAAATCCTAATCCGTACGCTTACACGGAGACGTGCGTCAGCACGTACGCTGACCCTAACACGTTTCCGTACACTCACCTGTGCCCTAAAGCTTGCCATTCCCTAACCCTAACCCTAGCCAGGAACGGAAAACTACCACCATCCCTACACCTTACCCTACGCCGTACCCTAATCCTAATCTGTACGCTGACAATGACCCATGCGTCAGCACATACCCTGAACCTAACACGTTTCCGTACCCTCACCTGTGCCCTAAACCTTGCCATTCCCTAAGCCTAAACCTAGGCTGGCACGGAATCCTACCACCAACCCTACACGTTACCCTACTCTGTACCCTAATCCTAACCCGTGCGTCAGTATGTACCCTAACCCTAACACGTTTCCGTACCCTCACCTGTGCCCTAAACCTTGCCGTTCCCTAACCCTAACCCTAGCCCGGAACGGAAACCTACCACCATCCCTACACCTTACCCTACGTCGTACCCTAATCCTAATCTGTACGCTGACAATGACCCGTGCGTCAGCACATACCCTGACCCTAACACGTTTCCGTACCCTCACTTGTGCCCTAAACCTTGCCGTTCCCTAAGCCTAACCCTAGGGCGGCACGGAATGCTACCACCAACCCTACACGTTACCCTACGCCGTACCCTAATCCTAACCCGTGCGTCAGCATGTACCCTGAGCCTAACACGTTTCCGTACCCTCACCTGTGCCCTAAACCTTGCAGTTCCCTAACCCTAACCCTAGCCCGGAATGGAAACCTACCACCAACCCTACACCTTACCCTACGCCGTACCCTAATCCTAATCCAGACGCTGACACTGACGCGTGCATCAGCACGCACCCTGACCCTAACATGTTTCCGTACACTCACCTGTGCCCTAAACCTTCCGTTCCCTAACCCTAACCCTAAACCTGAACGGAAACCTACCACCATCCCTACACCTTACCCTACGCCGTACCCTAATCCTAATCAGTACGCTGACAATGACACATGTGTCAGCACATACCCTGAACCTAACACGTTTCCGTACCCTCACCTGTGCCCTAAACCTTGCCGTTCCCTAAGCCTAACCCTAGGCCGGCACGGAATTCTACCACCAAACCTACACGTTACCCTACTCCATACCCTAATCCTAACCCGTGCGTCAGCATGTACCCTGACCCTAACACGTTTCCGTACCCTCACCTGTGTCCTAAACCTTGCCGTTCCCTAAACCTCACCCTAGCGTGGAATGGAAACCTACCACAAAACCTACACCTTACCCTACGCCATACACTAATCCTAATCCGTACGCTGACACTGACTAGTGCGTCAGCAAGTACCCTGACCCTAACAAGTTTCTGTACCCACACCTGTGTCCTAAACCTTGCCGTTCCCTAACCCTAACCCTAGCCCAAACGGAAACCTACCACCATCCCTACACCTTACCCTACGCCGTACCCTAATCCTAATCTGTACGCTGACAATGACCCGTGCGTCAGCACATACCCTGACCCTAACACGTTTCCGTACCCTCACCTGTGCCCTAAACCTTGCCGTTCCCTAAGCCTAACCCTAGGCCGGCACGGAATCCTACCACCAACCCTACACGTTACCCTACGCCGTACCCTAATCCTAACCCGTGCGTCAGCATGTACCCTGACCCTAACACGTTTCCGTACCATCACCTCTGTCCTAAACCTTGCCGTTCCCTAACCCTAACCCTAGCGCGGAATGGAAACCTACCACAAAACCTACACCTTACCCTACGCCGTACCCAAATCCTAATCCGTACGCTTACACGGAGACGTGCGTCAGCACGTACGCTGACCCTAACACGTTTCCGTACACTCACCTGTGCCCTAAACCTTGCCGTTCCCTAAGCCTAACCCTAGGCCGGCACGGAATCCTACCACCAACCCTACACGTTACCCTACGCCGTACCCTAATCCTAACCCGTGCGTCAGCATGTACCCTGACCCTAACACGTTTCCGTACCCTCACCTGTGCCCTAAGCCTTGCCGTTCCATAACCCTAACGCTAGCCCGGAACGGAAACCTACCACCAACCCTACACATTACCATACGCCGTACCCTAATCCTAACCCGTGCGTCAGCATGTACCCTGACACTAACACGTTTCTGTACCCTCACCGGTGCCCTAAACCTTACCGTTCCCTAACCCTAACCCTAGCCCGGAACAGAAACGTACCACCAACCCTGCACCTTACCCTACACCGTACCCTAATCCTAATCCGTTTCCTGACACTGACCATGCGTCAGCAAGTTCCCTGACCCTAACACGTTTCTGTACCCTCACCTCTGTCCTAAACCTTGCCGTTCCCTAACCCTAACCCTAGCGCGGAATGGAAACCTACCACAAAACCTACACCTTACCCTACGCCGTACCCAAATCCTAATCCGTACGCTTACACGGAGACGTGCGTCAGCACGTACACTGACCCTAACACGTTTCCGTACACTCACCTGTGCCCTAAACCTTGCCGTTCCCTAACCCTAACCCTAGCCAGGAACGGAAAACTACCACCATCCCTACACCTTACCCTACGCTGTACCCTAATCCTAATCTGTACGCTGACAATGACCCATGCGTCAGCACATACCCTGAACCTAACACGTTTCCGTACCCTCACCTGTGCCCTAAACCTTGCCATTCCCTAAGCCTAACCCTAGGCTGGCACGGAATCCTACCACCAACCCTACACGTTACCCTACTCTGTACCCTAATCCTAACCCGTGCGTCAGCATGTACCCTAACCCTAACACGTTTCCGTACCCTCACCTGTGCCCTAAACCTTGCCGTTCCCTAACCCTAACCCTAAACCTGAACGGAAACCTACCACCATCCCTACACCTTACCCTACGCCGTACCCTAATCCTAATCTGTACGCAGACAATGACCCGTGCGTCAGCACATACCCTGACCCTAACACGTTTCTGTACCCTCACCTGTGCCCTAAACCTTGCCGTTCCCTAAGCCTAAACCTAGGCCTGCAAGGAATCCTACCACCAACCCTACACGTTACCCTATGCCGTACCCTAATCCTAACCCGTGCATCAGCATGTACCTTGACCCTAACACGTTTCCGTACCCTCACCTGTGCCCTAAACCTTGCCATTCCCTAACCCTAACCCTAGCCCTGAATGGAAACCTACCACCAACCCTACACCTTACTCTATGCCGTACCCTAATCCTAATCCGTACGCTGACACTGACCCTTGCGTCAGCAAGTACCCTGACCCTAACACGTTTCCGTATCCTCACCTGTGTCCTAAACCTTGCCGTTCCCTAACCCTAACCCTAGCGTTGAATGGAAACCTACCACAAAACCTACACCTTACCCTACGCCATACCTTAATCCTAATCCGTACGCTGACACTGACCCGTGCGTCAGCACGTACCCTGACCCTAACATGTTTCCGTACACTCACCTGTGCCCTAAACCTTGCCGTTCCCTAAGCCTAACCCTAGCCCGGAATGGAAACCTACCACCATCCCTACACCTTACCCTACACCGTACCCTAATCCTAATCAGTACGCTGACATTGACACATGTGTCAGCACATGCCCTGAACCTAACACGTTTCCGTACCCTCACCTGTGCCCTAAACCTTGCCATTCCCTAAGCCTAACCCTAGGCTGGCACGGAATCCTACCACCAACCCTACACGTTACCCTACTCTGTACCCTAATCCTAAGCCGTGCGTCAGCATGTACCCTAACCCTAACACGTTTCCGTACCCTCACCTGTGCCCTAAACCTTGCCGTTCCCTAACCCTAACCCTAGCCCAGAACGGAAACCTACCACCATCCCTACACCTTACCCTATGCCGTACCCTAATCCTAATCTGTACGCTGACAATGACCCGTGCGTCAGCACATACCCTGACCCTAACACGTTTCCGTACCCTCACCTGTGCCCTAAACCTTGCCGTTCCCTAAGCCTAACCCTAGGCCGGCACGGATTCCTACCACCAACCCTACACGTTACCCTACGCCGTACCCAAATCCTAACCCGTGCGTCAGCATGTACCCTGAGCCTAACACGTTTCCATACCCTCACCTGTGCCCTAAACCTTGCAGTTCCCTAACCCTAACCCTAGCCCGGAATGGAAACCTACCACCAACCCTACACCTTACCCTACGCCGTACCCTAATCCTAATCCAGACGCTGACACTGACGCATGCGTCAGCACGCACCCTGACCCTAACATGTTTCCGTACACTCACCTGTTCCCTAAACCTTGCCGTTCCCTAACCCTAACCCTAAACCTGAACGGAAACCTACCACCATCCCTACATCTTACCCTACGCCGTACCCTAATCCTAATCTGTACGCAGACAATGACCCGTGCGTCAGCACATACCCTGACCCTAACACGTTTCTGTACCCTCACCTGTGCCCTAAACCTTGCCGTTCCCTAAGCCTAAACCTAGGCCTGCAAGGAATCCTACCACCAACCCTACACGTTACCCTACGCCGTACCCTAATCCTAACCCGTGCATCAGCATGTACCTTGACCCTAACACGTTTCCGTACCCTCACCTGTGCCCTAAACCTTGCCATTCCCTAACCCTAACCCTAGCCCTGAATGGAAACCTACCACCAACCCTACACCTTACTCTAGGCCGTACCCTAATCCTAATCCGTACGCTGACACTGACCCTTGCGTCAGCAAGTACCCTGAACCTTACACGTTTCCGTATCCTCACCTGTGTCCTAAACCTTGCCGTTCCCTAACCCTAACCCTAGCGTTGAATGGAAACCTACCACAAAACCTACACCTTACCCTACGCCATACCCTAATCCTAATCCGTACGCTGACACTGACCCGTGCGTCAGCACGTACCCTGACCCTAACATGTTTCCGTACACTCACCTGTGCCCTAAACCTTGCCGTTCCCTAACCCTAACCCTAGCCCGGAATGGAAACCTACCACCATCCCTACACCTTACCCTACACCGTACCCTACTCCTAATCAGTACGCTGACAATGACACATGTGTCAGCACATACCCTGACCCTAACACGTTTCCGTAACCTCACCTGTGCCCTAAACCTTGCCGTTCCCTAAGCCTAACCCTAGGCCGGCACGGAATCCTACCACCAACCCTACACGTTACCCTACGCCGTACCCTAATCCTAACACGTGCGTCAGCATGTACCCTGACCCTAACACGTTTCCGTACCCTCACCTGTGCCCTCAACCTTGCCATTCCCTAACCCTAACCCTAGCACTGAATGGAAACCTACCACCAACCCTACACCTTACTCTATGCCGTACCCTAATCCTAATCCGTACGATGACACTGACCCTTGCGTCAGCAAGTACCCTGACCCTAACACGTTTCCGTATCCTCACCTGTGTCCTAAACCTTGCCGTTCCCTAACCCTAACCCTAGCGTTGAATGGAAACCTACCACAAAACCTACACCTTTCCCTACGCCATACCCTAATCCTAATCCGTACGCTGACACTGACCTGTGCGTCAGCACGTACCCTGACCCTAACATGTTTCCGTACACTCACCTGTGCCCTAAACCTTGCCGTACCCTAACCCTAACCCTAGCCCGGAATGGAAACCTACCACCATCCCTACACCTTACCCTACACCGTACCCTAATCCTAATCAGTACGCTGACAATGACACATGTGTCAGCACATACCCGGACCCTAACACGTTTCCGTACCCTCACCTGTGCCCTAAACCTTGCCGTTCCCTAAGCCTAACCCTAGTCCGGCACGGAAATCTACCACCAAACCTACACGTTACCCTACGCCGTACCCTAATCCTAACACGTGCGTCAGCATGTACCCTGACCCTAACACGTTTCCATACCCTCACCTGTGCCCTAAACGTTGCCATTCCCTAACCCTAACCCTAGCCCGGAACGGAAACCTACCACCATCCCTACACCTTACCCTACACCGTACCCTAATCCTAATCCGTACGCTGACACTGACCCGTGCGTCAGCACGTACCCTGAACCTAACATGTTTCCATACACTCACCGGTGCCCAAAACCTTGCCGTTCCCTAACCCTAACCCTAGCCCAGAACGGAAATCCCTACACCTTACCCTACGCCGTACCCTAATCATAATATGTACGCAGACAATGACCCGTGCGTCAGCACATACCCTGACCCTAACACGTTTCCGTACCCTCACCTGTGCCCTAAACCTTGCCGTTCCCTAAGCCTAACCCTAGGCCGGCACGGAATCCTACCACCAACCCTACACGTTACCCTAAGCCGTACCCTAATCCTAACCCGTGCGTCAGCATGTACCCTGACCCTAACACGTTTCCGTACCCTCACCTGTGCCCTAAGCCTTGCCGTTCCCTAACCCTAACCCTAGCCCGGAACGGAAACCTACCACCAACCCTACACATTACCATACGCCGTACCCTAATCCTAACCCGTGCGTCAGCATGTACCCTGACACTAACACGTTTCTGTACCCTCACCGGTGCCCTAAACCTTACCGTTCCCTAACCCTAACCCTAGCCCGGAACAGAAACGTACCACCAACCCTGCACCTTACCCTACACCGTACCCTAATCCTAATCCGTTCGCTGACACTGACCCATGCGTCAGCAAGTTCCCTGACCCTAACACGTTTCCGTACCCTCACCTCTGTCCTAAACCTTGCCGTTCACTAACCCTAACCCTAGCGTGGAATGGAAACCTACCACAAAACCTACACCTTACCCTACGCCGTACCCAAATCCTAATCCGTACGCTTACACGGAGACGTGCGTCAGCACGTACGCTGACCCTAACACGTTTCCGTACAATCACCTGTGCCCTAAACCTTGCCGTTCCCTAGCCCTAACCCTAGCCAGGAATGGAAAACTACCACCATCCCTACACCTTACCTTACGCCGTACCCTAATCCTAATCTGTACGCCGACAATGACCAATGCGTCAGCACATACCCTGAACCTAACACGTTTCCGTACCCTCACCTGTGCCCTAAACCTTGCCATTCCCTAAGCCTAACCCTAGGCCGGCACGGAATCCTACCACCAAACCTACACGTTACCCTACTCTGTACCCTAATCCTAAGCCGTGCGTCAGCATGTACCCTAACCCTAACACGTTTCCGTACCCTCACCTGTGCCCTAAACCTTGCCGTTCCCTAACCCTAACCCTAGCCCAGAACGGAAACCTACCACCATCCCTAAACCTTACCCTATGCCGTACCCTAATCCTAATCTGTATGCTGACAATGACCCGTGCGTCAGCTCATACCCTGACCCTAACACGTTTCCGTACCCTCACCTGTGCCCTAAACCTTGCCGTTCCCTAAGCCTAACCCTAGGCCGGCACGGAATCCTACCACCAACCTTACACGTTACCCTACGCCGTACCCTAATCCTAACCCGTGCGTCAGCATGTACCCTAAACTAACACGTTTCCGTACCCTCACCTGTGCCCTAAACCTTGCAGTTCCCTAACCCTAACCCTAGCCCGGAATGGAAACCTACCACCAACCCTACACCTTACCCTACGCCGTACCCTAATCCTAATCCAGACACTGACACTGACGCGTGCGTCAGCACGTACCCTGACCCTAACATGTTTCCGTACACTCACCTGTGCCCTAAACCTTGCCGTTCCCTAACCCTAACCCTAGCCCGGAACGGAAACCTACCACCATCCCTACACCTTACCCTACACCGTACCCTAATCCTAATCCGTACGCTGACACTGACCCGTGCGTCAGCACGTACCCTGAACCTAACATGTTTCCGTACACTCACCGGTGCCCAAAACCTTGCCGTTCCCTAACCCTAACCCTAGCCCGGAACGGAAATCCCTACACCTTACCCTATGCCGTACCCTAATCATAATATGTACGCAGACAATGACCCGTGCGTCAGCACATACCCTGACCCTAACACGTTTCCGTACCCTCACCTGTGCCCTAAACCTTGCCGTTCCCTAAGCCTAACCCTAGGCCGGCACGGAATCCTACCACCAACCCTACACGTTACCCTACACCGTACCCTAATCCTAACCCGTGCGTCAGCATGTACCCTGACCCTAACACGTTTCCGTACCCTCACCTGTGCCCTAAACCTTGCAGTTCCCTAACCCTAACCCTAGCCCGGAATGG
Source organism: Mesoplodon densirostris (assembly GCF_025265405.1). Lineage (NCBI taxonomy): Eukaryota > Metazoa > Chordata > Mammalia > Artiodactyla > Ziphiidae > Mesoplodon > Mesoplodon densirostris. The sequence continues at coordinate 155,357,079 of NC_082665.1, read as the reverse complement.
AAACCTACCACCAACCCTACACCTTACCCTAAGCCGTACCCTAATCCTAATCCAGACGCTCAAACTGACGCGTGCATCAGCACGTACCCTGACCCTAACATGTTTCCGTACACTCACCTGTGCCCTAAACCTTGCTGTTCCCTAACCCTAACCCTAAACCTGAACGGAAACCTACCAGCATCCCTACACCTTACCCTACGCTGTACCCTAATCCTAATCCGTACGCTGACACTGACCCTTGCGTCAGCAAGTACCCTGACCCTAACACGTTTCCGTATCCTCACCTGTGTCCTAAACCTTGCCGTTCCCTAACCCTAAACCTAGAGTTGAATGGAAACCTACCAAAAAAGCTACACCTTACCCTACGCCATACCCTAATCCTAATCCGTACGCTGACACTGACCCGTGCCTCAGCACGTACCCTGACCCTAACATGTTTCCATACACTCACCTGTGCCCTAAACCTTGCCGTTCCCTAACCCTAACCCTAGCCCGGAACGGAAACCTACCACCATCCCTACACCTTACCCTACACCGTACCCTAATCCTAATCCGTACGCTGACACTGACCCGTGCGTCAGCACGTACCCTGACCCTAACATGTTTCCGTACACTCACCGCTGCCCAAAACCTTGCCGTTCCCTAACCCTAACCCTAGCCAGGAACGGAAATCCCTACACCTTACCCTACGCCGTACCCTAATCATAATATGTTCGTAGACAATGACCCGTGCGTCAGCACATACCCTGACCCTAACACGTTTCTGTACCCTCACCTGTGCCCTAAACCTTGCCGTTCCCTAAGCCTAACCCTAGGCCGGCACGGAATCCTACCACCAACCCTACACGTTACCCTACGCCGTACACTAATCCTAACGCGTGCGTCAGCATGTACCCTGACCCTAACACGTTTCCGTACCCTCACCTGTGCCCTAAGCCTTGCCGTTCCCTAACCCTAACGCTAGCCCGGAACGGAAACCTACCACCAACCCTACACATTACCATACGCCGTACCCTAATCCTAACCCGTGCGTCAGCATGTACCCTGACACTAACACGTTTCTGTACCCTCACCGGTGCCCTAAACCTTACCGTTCCCTAACCCTAACCCTAGCCCGGAACAGAAACGTACCACCAACCCTGCACCTTACCCTACACCGTACCCTAATCCTAATCCGTTTCCTGACACTGACCCATGCGTCAGCAAGTTCCCTGACCCTAACACGTTTCCGTACCCTCACCTCTGTCCTAAACCTTGCCGTTCCCTAACCCTAACCCTAGCGCGGAATGGAAACCTACCACAAAACCTACACCTTACCCTACGCCGTACCCAAATCCTAATCCGTACGCTTACACGGAGACGTGCGTCAGCACGTACGCTGACCCTAACACGTTTCCGTACACTCACCTGTGCCCTAAACCTTGCCATTCCCTAACCCTAACCCTAGCCAGGAACGGAAAACTACCACCATCCCTACACCGTACCCTACGCCATACCCTAATCCTAATCTGTACGCTGACAATGACCCATGCGTCAGCACATACCCTGAACCTAACACGTTTCCGTACCCTCACCTGTGCCCTAAACCTTGCCATTCCCTAAGCCTAACCCTAGGCTGGCACGGAATCCTACCACCAACCCTACACGTTACCCTACTCTGTACCCTAATCCTAACCCGTGCGTCAGTATGTACCCTAACCCTAACACGTTTCCGTACCCTCACCTGTGCCCTAAACCTTGCCGTTCCCTAACCCTAACCCTAGCCCAGAACGGAAACCTACCACCATCCCTACACCTTACCCTATGCCGTACCCTAATCCTAATCTGTACGCTGACAATGACCCGTGCGTCAGCACATACCCTGACCCTAACACGTTTCCGTACCCTCACCTGTGCCCTAAACCTTGCCGTTCCCTAAGCCTAACCCTAGGCCGGCACGGAATCCTACCACCAACCCTGCACGTTACCCTACGCCGTACCCTAATCCTAACCCGTGCGTCAGCATGTACCCTGAGCCTAACACGTTTCCGTACCCTCACCTGTGCCCTAAACCTTGCAGTTCCCTAACCCTAACCCTAGCCCGTAATGGAAACCTACCACCAACCCTACACCTTACCCTACGCCGTACCCTAATCCTAATCCAGACGCTGACACTGACGCGTGCGTCAGCACGCACCCTGACCCTAACATGTTTCCGTACACTCACCTGTGCCCTAAACCTTGCCGTTCCCTAACCCTAACCCTAAACCTGAACGGAAACCTACCACCATCCCTACACCTTACCCTACGCCGTACCCTAATCCTAATCTGTACGCAGACAATGACCCGTGCGTCAGCACATACCCTGACCCTAACACGTTTCTGTACCCTCACCTGTGCCCTAAACCTTGCCGTTCCCTAAGCCTAAACCTAGGCCTGCAAGGAATCCTACCACCAACCCTACACGTTACCCTACGCCGTACCCTAATCCTAACCCGTGCATCAGCATATACCTTGACCCTAACGCGTTTCCGTACCCTCACCTGTGCCCTAAACCTTGCCATTCCCTAACCCTAACCCTAGCCCTGAATGGAAACCTACCACCAACCCTACACCTTACTCTATGCCGTACCCTAATCCTAATCCGTACGCTGACACTGACCCTTGCGTCAGCAAGTACCCTGACCCTAACACGTTTCCGTATCCTCACCTGTGTCCTAAACCTTGCCGTTCCCTAACCCTAACCCTAGCGTTGAATGGAAACCTACCACAAAACCTACACCTTACCCTACGCCATACCCTAATCCTAATCAGTACGCTGACACTGACCCGTGCGTCAGCACGTACCCTGACCCTAACATGTTTCCGTACACTCACCTGTGCCCTAAACCTTGCCGTTCCCTAACCCTAACCCTAGCCCGGAATGGAAACCTACCACCATCCCTACACCGTACCCTAATCCTAATCAGTACGCTGACAATGACACATGTGTCAGCACATACCCTGAACCTAACACGTTTCCGTACCCTCACCTGTGCCCTAAACCTTGCCGTTCCCTAAGCCTAACCCTAGGCCGGCACGGAATTCTACCACCAAGCCTACACGTTACCCTACGCCGTACCCTAATCCTAACCCGTGCGTCAGCATGTACCCTGACCCTAACACGTTTCCATACCCTCACCTGTGCCCTAAACCTTGCCATTCCCTAACCCTAACCCTAGCCCGGAACGGAAACCTACCACCATCCCTATACCTTACCCTACACCGTACCCTAATCCTAATCTGTACGCTGACAATGAACCATGTGTCAGCACATACCCTGACCCTAACACGTTTCCGTACCCTCACCTGTGCCCTAAACCTTGCCGTTCTCTAAGCCTAACCCTAGACCGGCACGGAATTCTACCACCAAACCTACACGTTACCCTACTCCGTACCCTAATCCTAACCCGTGCGTCAGCAAATACCCTGACCCTAACACGTTTCCGTACCCTCACCTGTGCCCTAAACCTTGCCGTTCCCTAAGCCTAACCCTAGGCTGGCACGGAATCCTACCACCAAACCTACACGTTACCCTACACCGTACCCTAATCCAAACCCGTGCGTCAGCATGTACCCTGACCCTAACACGTTTCCGTACCCTCACCTGTGCCCTAAACCTTGCAGTTCCCTAACCCTAACCCTAGCCCGGAATGGAAACCTACCACCAACCCTACACCTTACCCTACGCCGTACCCTAATCCTACTCCGTACGCTGACACTGACCCGTTCGTCAACACATACCCTGACCCTAACATGTTTCCGTACACTCACCGGTGCCCAAAACCTTGCCGTTCCCTAACCCTAACCCTAGCCCGGAACGGAAATCCCTACACCTTACCCTACGCCGTACCCAAATCCTAATCCGTACGCTTACACGGAGACGTGCGTCAGCACGTACGCTGACCCTAACACGTTTCCGTACACTCACCTGTGCCCTAAACCTTGCCATTCCCTAACCCTAACCCTAGCCAGGAACGGAAAACTACCACCATCCCTACACCTTACCCTACGCCGTACCCTAATCCTAATCTGTACGCTGACAATGACCCATGCGTCAGCACATACCCTGAACCTAACACGTTTCCGTACCCTCACCTGTGCCCTAAACCTTGCCATTCCCTAAGCCTAACCCTAGGCTGGCACGGAATCCTACCACCAACCCTACACGTTACCCTACTCTGTACCCTAATCCTAACCCGTGCGTCAGTATGTACCCTAACCCTAACACGTTTCCGTACCCTCACCTGTGCCCTAAACCTTGCCGTTCCCTAACCCTAACCCTAGCCCGGAACGGAAACCTACCACCATCCCTACACCTTACCCTACGTCGTACCCTAATCCTAATCTGTACGCTGACAATGACCCGTGCGTCAGCACATACCCTGACCCTAACACGTTTCCGTACCCTCACCTGTGCCCTAAACCTTGCCGTTCCGTAAGCCTAACCCTAGGCCGGCACGGAATCCTACCACCAACCCTACACGTTACCCTACGCCGTACCCTAATCCTAACCCGTGCGTCAGCATGTACCCTGAGCCTAACACGTTTCCGTACCCTCACCTGTGCCCTAAACCTTGCAGTTCCCTAACCCTAACCCTAGCCCGGAATGGAAACCTACCACCAACCCTACACCTTACCCTACGCCGTACCCTAATCCTAATCCAGACGCTGACACTGACGCGTGCGTCAGCACGCACCCTGACCCTAACATGTTTCCGTACACTCACCTGTGCCCTAAACCTTGCCGTTCCCTAACCCTAACCCTAAACCTGAACGGAAACCTACCACGATCCCTACACCTTACCCTACGCCGTACCCTAATCCTAATCAGTACGCTGACAATGACACATGTGTCAGCACATACCCTGAACCTAACACGTTTCCGTACCCTCACCTGTGCCCTAAACCTTGCCGTTCCCTAAGCCTAACCCTAGGCCGGCACGGAATTCTACCACCAAACCTACACGTTACCCTACTCCATACCCTAATCCTAACCCGTGCGTCAGCATGTACCCTGACCCTAACACGTTTCCGTACCCTCACCTGTGTCCTAAACCTTGCCGTTCCCTAAACCTCACCCTAGCGTGGAATGGAAACCTACCACAAAACCTACACCTTACCCTACGCCATACCCTAATCCTAATCCGTACGCTGACACTGACTAGTGCGTCAGCAAGTACCCTGACCCTAACAAGTTTCTGTACCCACACCTGTGTCCTAAACCTTGCCGTTCCCTAACCCTAACCCTAGCCCAAACGGAAACCTACCACCATCCCTACACCTTACCCTACGCCGTACCCTAATCCTAATCTGTACGCTGACAATGACCCGTGCGTCAGCACATACCCTGACCCTAACACGTTTCCGTACCCTCACCTGTGCCCTAAAACTTGCCGTTCCCTAAGCCTAACCCTAGGCCGGCACGGAATCCTACCACCAACCCTACACGTTACCCTACGCCGTACCCTAATCCTAACCCGTGCGTCAGCATGTACCCTGACCCTAACACGTTTCCGTACCCTCACCTCTGTCCTAAACCTTGCCGTTCCCTAACCCTAACCCTAGCGCGGAATGGAAACCTACCACAAAACCTACACCTTACCCTACGCCGTACCCAAATCCTAATCCGTACGCTTACACGGAGACGTGCGTCAGCACGTACGCTGACCCTAACACGTTTCCGTACACTCACCTGTGCCCTAAACCTTGCCGTTCCCTAAGCCTAACCCTAGGCCGGCACGGAATCCTACCACCAACCCTACACGTTACCCTACGCCGTACCCTAATCCTAACCCGTGCGTCAGCATGTACCCTGACCCTAACACGTTTCCGTACCCTCACCTGTGCCCTAAGCCTTGCCGTTCCATAACCCTAACGCTAGCCCAGAACGGAAACCTACCACCAACCCTACACATTACCATACGCCGTACCCTAATCCTAACCCGTGCGTCAGCATGTACCCTGACACTAACACGTTTCTGTACCCTCACCGGTGCCCTAAACCTTACCGTTCCCTAACCCTAACCCTAGCCCGGAACAGAAACGTACCACCAACCCTGCACCTTACCCTACACCGTACCCTAATCCTAATCCGTTTCCTGACACTGACCCATGCGTCAGCAAGTTCCCTGACCCTAACACGTTTCTGTACCCTCACCTCTGTCCTAAACCTTGCCGTTCCCTAACCCTAACCCTAGCGCGGAATGGAAACCTACCACAAAACCTACACCTTACCCTACGCCGTACCCAAATCCTAATCCGTACGCTTACACGGAGACGTGCGTCAGCACGTACGCTGACCCTAACACGTTTCCGTACACTCACCTGTGCCCTAAACCTTGCCGTTCCCTAACCCTAACCCTAGCCAGGAACGGAAAACTACCACCATCCCTACACCTTACCCTACGCCGTACCCTAATCCTAATCTGTACGCTGACAATGACCCATGCGTCAGCACATACCCTGAACCTAACACGTTTCCGTACCCTCACCTGTGCCCTAAACCTTGCCATTCCCTAAGCCTAACCCTAGGCTGGCACGGAATCCTACCACCAACCCTACACGTTACCCTACTCTGTACCCTAATCCTAACCCGTGCGTCAGCATGTACCCTAACCCTAACACGTTTCCGTACCCTCACCTGTGCCCTAAACCTTGCCGTTCCCTAACCCTAACCCTAAACCTGAACGGAAACCTACCACCATCCCTACACCTTACCCTACGCCGTACCCTAATCCTAATCTGTACGCAGACAATGACCCGTGCGTCAGCACATACCCTGACCCTAACACGTTTCTGTACCCTCACCTGTGCCCTAAACCTTGCCGTTCCCTAAGCCTAAACCTAGGCCTGCAAGGAATCCTACCACCAACCCTACACGTTACCCTACGCCGTACCCTAATCCTAACCCGTGCATCAGCATGTACCTTGACCCTAACACGTTTCCGTACCCTCACCTGTGCCCTAAACCTTGCCATTCCCTAACCCTAACCCTAGCCCTGAATGGAAACCTACCACCAACCCTACACCTTACTCTATGCCGTACCCTAATCCTAATCCGTACGCTGACACTGACCCTTGCGTCAGCAAGTACCCTGACCCTAACACGTTTCCGTATCCTCACCTGTGTCCTAAACCTTGCCGTTCCCTAACCCTAACCCTAGCGTTGAATGGAAAACTACCACAAAACCTACACCTTACCCTACGCCATACCCTAATCCTAATCCGTACGCTGACACTGACCCGTGCGTCAGCACGTACCCTGACCCTAACATGTTTCCGTACACTCACCTGTGCCCTAAACCTTGCCGTTCCCTAACCCTAACCCTAGCCCGGAATGGAAACCTACCACCATCCCTACACCTTACCCTACACCGTACCCTAATCCTAATCAGTACGCTGACAATGACACATGTGTCAGCACATACCCTGAACCTAACACGTTTCCGTACCCTCACCTGTGCCCTAAACCTTGCCGTTCCCTAAGCCTAACCCTAGGCCGGCACGGAATTATACCACCAAGCCTACACGTTACCCTACGCCGTACCCTAATCCTGACCCGTGCGTCAGCATGTACCCTGACCCTAACACGTTTCCATACCCTCACCTGTGCCCTAAACCTTGCCATTCCCTAACCCTAACCCTAGCCCGAAACGGAAACCTACCACCATCCCTATACCTTACCCTACACCGTACCCTAATCCTAATCTGTACGCTGACAATGACCCATGTGTCAGCACATACCCTGACCCTAACACGTTTCCGTACCCTCACCTGTGCCCTAAACCTTGCCGTTCCCTAAGCCTAACCCTAGGCCGGCACGGAATTCTACCACCAAACCTACACGTTACCCTACTCCGTACCCTAATCCTAACCCGTGCGTCAGCACATACCCTGACCCTAACACGTTTCCGTACCCTCACCTGTGCCCTAAACCTTGCCGTTCCCTAAGCCTAACCCTAGGCTGGCACGGAATCCTACCACCAAACCTACACGTTACCCTACACCGTACCCTAATCCAAACCCGTGCGTCAGCATGTACCCTGACCCTAACACGTTTCCGTACCCTCACCTGTGCCCTAAACCTTGCAGTTCCCTAACCCTAACCCTAGCCCGGAATGGAAACCTACCACCAACCCTACACCTTACCCTACGCCGTACCCTAATCCTAATCCGTACGCTGACACTGACCTGTGCGTCAACACGTACCCTGACCCTAACATGTTTCCATACACTCACCGGTGCCCAAAACCTTGCCGTTCCCTAACCCTAACCCTAGCCCGGAACGGAAATCCCTACAGCTTACCCTACGCCGTACCCTAATCATAATATGTACGCAAACAATGACCCGTGCGTCAGCACATACCCTGACCCTAACACGTTTCTGTACCCTCACCTGTGCCCTAAACCTTGCCGTTCCCTAAGCCTAACCCTAGGCCGGCACGGAATCCTACCACCAACCCTACACGTTACCCTACGCCATACCCTAATACTAACCCGTGCGTCAGCATGTACCCTGACCCTAACACGTTTCCGTACCCTCACCTGTGCCCTAAGCCTTGCCGTTCCCTAACCCTAACGCTAGCCCGGAACGGAAACCTACCACCAACCCTACACATTACCATACGCCGTACCCTAATCCTAACCCGTGCGTCAGCATGTACCCTGACACTAACACGTTTCTGTACCCTCACCGGTGCCCTAAACCTTACCGTTCCCTAACCCTAACCCTAGCCCGGAACAGAAACCTACCATCAACCCTACACCTTACCCTACACCGTACCCTAATCCTAATCCGTTCGCTGACACTGACCCGTGCGTCAGCAAGTTCCCTGACCCTAACACGTTTCCGTACCCTCACCTCTGTCCTAAACCTTGCCGTTCCCTAACCCTAACCCTAGCACGGAATGGAAATCTACCACAAAACCTACACCTTACCCTACGCCGTACCCAAATCCTAATCCGTACGCTTACACGGAGACGTGCGTCAGCATGTACGCTGACCCTAACACGTTTCCGTACACTCACCTGTGCCCTAAACCTTGCCATTCCCTAACCCTAACCCTAGCCAGGAACGGAAAACTACCACCATCCCTACACCTTACCCTGCGCCGTACCCTAATCCTAATCTGTACGCTGACAATGACCCATGCGTCAGCACATACCCTGAACCTAACACGTTTCCGTACCCTCACCTGTGCCCTAAACCTTGCCGTTCCCTAAGCCTAACCCTAGGCCGGCACGGAATTCTACCACCAAACCTACACGTTACCCTACTCCGTACCCTAATCCTAACCCGTGCGTCAGCATGTACCCTGACCGTAACACGTTTCCGTACCCTCACCTGTGTCCTAAACCTTGCCGTTCCCTAAACCTCACCCTAGCGTGGAATGGAAACCTACCACAAAACCTACACCTTACCCTACGCCATACCCTAATCCTAATCCGTACGCTGACACTGACTAGTGCGTCAGCAATTACCCTGACCCTAACAAGTTTCTGTACCCACACCTGTGTCCTAAACCTTGCCGTTCCCTAACCCTAACCCTAGCCCAAACGGAAACCTACCACCATCCCTACACCTTACCCTACGCCGTACCCTAATCCTAATCTGTACGCTGACAATGACCCGTGCGTCAGCACATACCCTGACCCTAACACGTTTCCGTACCCTCACCTGTGCCCTAAACCTTGCCGTTCCCTAAGCCTAACCCTAGGCCGGCACGGAATTCTACCACCAACCCTACACGTTACCCTATGCCGTACCCTAATCCTAACCCGTGCGTCAGCATGTACCCTGACCCTAACACGTTTCCGTACCCTCACCTGTGCCCTAAACCTTGCAGTTCCCTAACCCTAACCCTAGCCCGGAATGGAAACCTACCACCAACCCTACACCTTACCCTACGCCGTACCCTAATCTTAATCCAGACGCTGACACTGACGCGTGCGTCAGCACGCACCCTGACCCTAACATGTTTCCGTACACTCACCTGTGCCCTAAACCTTGCCGTTCCCTAACCCTAACCCTAAACCTGAACGGAAACCTACCACCATCCCTACACCTTACCCTACGCCGTACCCTAATCCTAATCTGTACGCAGACAATGACCCGTGCGTCAGCACATACCCTGACCCTAACACGTTTCTGTACCCTCACCTGTGCCCTAAACCTTGCCGTTCCCTAAGCCTAAACCTAGGCCTGCACGGAATCCTACCACCAACCCTACACGTTACCCTACGCCGTACCCTAATCCTAACCCGTGCATCAGCATGTACCTTGACCCTAACACGTTTCCATACCCTCACCTGTGCCATAAACCTTGCCATTCCCTAAACCTCACCCTAGCGTGGAATGGAAACCTACCACAAAACCTACACCTTACCCTAAGCCATACCCTAATCCTAATCCGTACGCTGACACTGACTAGTGCGTCAGCAAGTACCCTGACCCTAACAAGTTTCTGTACCCACACCTGTGTCCTAAACCTTGCCGTTCCCTAACCCTAACCCTAGCCCAAACGGAAACCTACCACCATCCCTACACCTTACCCTACGCCGTACCCTAATCCTAATCTGTACGCTGACAATGACCCGTGCGTCAGCACATACCCTGACCCTAACACGTTTCCGTACCCTCACCTGTGCCCTAAACCTTGCCGTTCCCTAAGCCTAACCCTAGGCCGGCACGGAATTCTACCACCAACCCTACACGTTACCCTATGCCGTACCCTAATCCTAACCCGTGCGTCAGCATGTACCCTGACCCTAACACGTTTCCGTACCCTCACCTGTGCCCTAAACCTTGCAGTTCCCTAACCCTAACCCTAGCCCGGAATGGAAACCTACCACCAACCCTACACCTTACCCTACGCCGTACCCTAATCCTAATCCAGACGCTGACACTGACGCGTGCGTCAGCACGCACCCTGACCCTAACATGTTTCCGTACACTCACCTGTGCCCTAAACCTTGCCGTTCCCTAACCCTAACCCTAAACCTGAACGGAAACCTACCACCATCCCTACACCTTACCCTATGCCGTACCCTAATCCTAATCTGTACGCAGACAATGACCCGTGCGTCAGCACATACCCTGACCCTAACACGTTTCTGTACCCTCACCTGTGCCCTAAACCTTGCCGTTCCCTAAGCCTAAACCTAGGCCTGCACGGAATCCTACCACCAACCCTACACGTTACCCTACGCCGTACCCTAATCCTAATCCAGACGCTGACACTGACGCGTGCGTCAGCACGCACCCTGACCCTAACATGTTTCCGTACACTCACCTGTGCCCTAAACCTTGCCATTCCCTAACCCTAACCCTAGCCCTGAATGGAAACCTACCACCAACCCTACACCTTACTCTATGCCGTACCCTAATCCTAATCCGTACGCTGACACTGACCCTTGCGTCAGCAAGTACCCTGACCCTAACACGTTTCCGTTTCCTCACCTGTGTCCTAAACCTTGCCGTTCCCTAACCCTAACCCTAGCGTTGAATGGAAACCTACCACAAAACCTACACCTTACCCTACGCCATATCCTAATCCTAATCCGTACGCTGACACTGACCCGTGCGTCAGCACGTACCCTGAACCTAACACGTTTCCGTACCCTCACCTGTGCCCTAAACCTTGCCGTTCCCTAAGCCTAACCCTAGGCCGGCACGGAATTCTACCACCAAGCCTACACGTTACCCTACGCCGTACCCTAATCCTAACCCGTGCGTCAGCATGTACCCTGACCCTAACACGTTTCCATACCCTCACCTGTGCCCTAAACCTTGCCATTCCCTAACCCTAACCCTAGCCCGGAACGGAAACCTACCACCATCCCTACACCTTACCCTACACCGTACCATACACCGTACCCTAATCCTAATCTGTACGCTGACAATGACCCATGTGTCAGCACATACCCTGACCCTAACACGTTTCCGTACCCTCACATGTGCCCTAAACTTTGCCGTTCCCTAAGGCTAACCCTAGGCCGGCACGGAATTCTACCACCAAACCTACACGTTACCCTACTCCGTACCCTAATCCTAACCCTTGCGTCAGCACATACCCTGACCCTAACACGTTTCCGTACCCTCACCTGTGCCCTAAACCTTGCCGTTCCCTAAGCCTAACCCTAGGCTGGCACGGAATCCTACCACCAAACCTACACGTTACCCTACACCGTACCCTAATCCAAACCCGTGCGTCAGCATGTACCCTGACCCTAACACGTTTCCGTACCCTCACCTGTGCCCTAAACCTTGCAGTTCCCTAACCCTAACCCTAGAGTTGAATGGAAACCTACCACAAAACCTACACCTTACCCTACGCCATACCCTAATCCTAATCCGTACGCTGACACTGACCCGTGCCTCAGCACGTACCCTGACCCTAACATGTTTCCGTACACTCACCTGTGCCCTAAACCTTGCCATTCCCTAACCCTAACCCTAGCCCGGAACGGAAACCTACCACCATCCCTACACCTTACCCTACACCGTACCCTAATCCTAATCCGTACGCTGACACTGACCCGTGCGTTAGCACGTACCCTGACCCTAACATGTTTCCGTACACTCACCGGTGCCCAAAACCTTGCCGTTCCCTAACCCTAACCCTAGCCCGGAACGGAAATCCCTACAACGTACCCTACGCCGTACCCTAATCATAATATGTACGCAGACAATAACCCGTGCGTCAGCACATACCCTGACCCTAACACGTTTCTGTACCCTCACCTGTGCCCTAAACCTTGCCGTTCCCTAAGCCTAACCCTAGGCCGGCACGGAATCCTACCACCAACCCTACACGTTACCCTACGCCGTACCCTAATCCTAACCCGTGCGTCAGCATGTACCCTGACCCTAACACGTTTCCGTACCCTCACCTGTGCCCTAAGCCTTGCCGTTCCCTAACCCTAACGCTAGCCCGGAACGGAAACCTACCACCAACCCTACACATTACCATACGCCGTACCCTAATCCTAACCCGTGCGTCAGCATGTACTCTGACACTAACACGTTTCTGTACCCTCACCGGTGCCCTAAACCTTACCGTTCCCTAACCCTAACCCTAGCCCGGAACAGAAACGTACCACCAACCCTGCACCTTACCCTACACCGTACCCTAATCCTAATCCGTTTCCTGACACTGACCCATGCGTCAGCAAGTTCCCTGACCCTAACACGTTTCCGTACCCTCACCTGTGCCCTAAGCCTTGCCGTTCCCTAACCCTAACGCTAGCCCGGAACGGAAACCTACCACCAACCCTACACATTACCATACGCCGTACCCTAATCCTAACCCGTGCGTCAGCATGTACCCTGACCCTAACACGTTTCCGTACCCTCACCTGTGCCCTAAACCTTGCAGTTCCCTAACCCTAACCCTAGAGTTGAATGGAAACCTACCACAAAACCTACACCTTACCCTACGCCATACCCTAATCCTAATCCGTACGCTGACACTGACCCGTGCCTCAGCACGTACCCTGACCCTAACATGTTTCCGTACACTCACCTGTGCCCTAAACCTTGCCATTCCCTAACCCTAACCCTAGCGCGGAATGGAAACCTACCACAAAACCTACACCTTACCCTACGCCGTACCCAAATACTAATCCCTACGCTTACACGGAGACGTGCGTCAGCACGTACGCTGACCCTAACACGTTTCCGTACACTCACCTGTGCCCTAAACCTTGCCGTTCCCTAACCCTAACCCTAGCCAGGAACGGAAAACTACCACCATCCCTACACCTTACCCTACGCCGTACCCTAATCCTAATCTGTACGCTGACAATGACCAATGCGTCAGCACATACCCTGAACCTAACACGTTTCCGTACCCTCACCTGTGCCCTAAACCTTGCCATTCCCTAGGCCTAACCCTAGGCTGGCACGGAATCCTACCACCAACCCTACACGTTACCCTACTCTGTACCCTAATCCTAACCCGTGCGTCAGCATGTACCCTAACCCTAACACGTTTCCGTACCCTCACCTGTGCCCTAAACCTTGCCGTTCCCTAAGACTAACCCTAGGCCGGCACGGAATCCTACCACCAACCCTACACGTTACCCTACGCCGTACCCTAATCCTAACCCGTGCGTCAGCATGTACCCTGAGCCTAACACGTTTCCGTACCCTCACCTGTGCCCTAAACCTTGCAGTTCCCTAACCCTAACCCTAGCCCAGAATGGAAACCTACCACCAACCCTACACCTTACCCTACGCCGTACCCTAATCCTAATCCAGACGCTGACACTGACGCGTGCGTCAGCACGCACCCTGACCCTAACACGTTTCCGTACCCTCACCTGTGTCCTAAACCTTGCCGTTCCCTAAACCTCACCCTAGCGTGGAATGGAATCCTACCACAAAACCTACACCTTACCCTACGCCATACCCTAATCCTAATCCGTACGCTGACACTGACCCTTGCGTCAGCAAGTACCCTGACCCTAACAAGTTTCTGTACCCACACCTGTGTCCTAAACCTTGCCGTTCCCTAACCCTAACCCTAGCCCAAACGGAAACCTACCACCATCCCTACACCTTACCCTACGCCGTACCCTAATCCTAATCTGTACGCTGACAATGACCCGTGCGTCAGCACATACCCTGACCCTAACACGTTTCCGTACCCTCACCTGTGCCCTAAACCTTGCCGTTCCCTAAGCCTAACCCTAGGCCGGCACGGAATCCTACCACCAACCCTACACGTTACCCTACGCCGTACCCTAATCCTAACCCGTGCGTCAGCATGTACCCTGACCCTAACACGTTTCCGTACCCTCACCTCTGTCCTAAACCTTGCCGTTCCCTAACCCTAACTCTAGCGAGGAATGGAAACCTACCACAAAACCTACACCTTACCCTACGCCGTACCCAAATCCTAATCCGTACGCTTACACGGAGACGTGCGTCAGCACGTACGCTGACCCTAACACGTTTCCGTACACTCACCTGTGCCCTAAACCTTGCCGTTCCCTAAGCCTAACCCTAGGCCGGCACGGAATCCTACCACCAACCCTACACGTTACCCTACGCCGTACCCTAATCCTAACCCGTGCGTCAGCATGTACCCTGACCCTAACACGTTTCCGTACCCTCACCTGTGCCCTAAGCCTTGCCGTTCCCTAACCCTAACGCTAGCCCGGAACGGAAACCTACCACCAACCCTACACATTACCATACGCCGTACCCTAATCCTAACCCGTGCGTCAGCATGTACCCTGACACTAACACGTTTCTGTACCCTCACCGGTGCCCTAAACCTTACCGTTCCCTAACCCTAACCCTAGCCCGGAACAGAAACGTACCACCAACCCTGCACCTTACCCTACACCGTACCCTAATCCTAATCCGTTTCCTGACACTGACCCATGCGTCAGCAAGTTCCCTGACCCTAACACGTTTCCGTACCCTCACCTCTGTCCTAAACCTTGCCGTTCCCTAACCCTAACCCTAGCGCGGAATGGAAACCTACCACAAAACCTACACCTTACCCTACGCCGTACCCAAATCCTAATCCGTACGCTTACACGGAGACGTGCGTCAGCACGTACGCTGACCCTAACACGTTTCCGTACACTCACCTGTGCCCTAAACCTTGCCGTTCCCTAACCCTAACCCTAGCCAGGAACGGAAAACTACCACCATCCCTACCCCTTACCCTACGCCGTACCCTAATCCTAATCTGTACGCTGACAATGACCCATGCGTCAGCACATACCCTGAACCTAACACGTTTCCGTACCCTCACCTGTGCCCTAAACCTTGCCATTCCCTAAGCCTAACCCTAGGCTGGCACGGAATCCTACCACCAACCCTACACGTTACCCTACTCTGTACCCTAATCCTAACCCGTGCGTCAGCATGTACCCTAACCCTAACACGTTTCCGTACCCTCACCTGTGCCCTAAACCTTGCCGTTCCTTAACCCTAACCCTAAACCTGAACGGAAACCTACCACCATCCCTACACCTTACCCTACGCCGTACCCTAATCCTAATCTGTACGCAGACAATGACCCGTGCGTCAGCACATACCCTGACCCTAACACGTTTCTGTACCCTCACCTGTGCCCTAAACCTTGCCGTTCCCTAAGCCTAAACCTAGGCCTGCAAGGAATCCTACCACCAACCCTACACGTTACCCTACGCCGTACCCTAATCCTAACCCGTGCATCAGCATGTACCTTGACCCTAACACGTTTCCGTACCCTCACCTGTGCCCTAAACCTTGCCATTCCCTAACCCTAACCCTAGCCCTGAATGGAAACCTACCACCAACCCTACACCTTACTCTATGCCGTACCCTAATCCTAATCCGTACGCTGACACTAACCCTTGCGTCAGCAAGTACCCTGACCCTAACACGTTTCCGTATCCTCACCTGTGTCCTAAACCTTGCCGTTCCCTAACCCTAACCGTAGCGTTGAATGGAAACCTACCACAAAACCTACACCTTACCCTACGCCATACCCTAATCCTAATCAGTACGCTGACACTGACCCGTGCGTCAGCACGTACCCTGACCCTAACATGTTTCCGTACACTCACCTGTGCCCTAAACCTTGCCGTTCCCTAACCCTAACCCTAGCCCGGAATGGAAACCTACCACCATCCCTACACCTTACCCTACACCGTACCCTAATCCTAATCAGTACGCTGACAATGACACATGTGTCAGCACATACC
Source organism: Mesoplodon densirostris (assembly GCF_025265405.1). Classification (NCBI taxonomy): domain Eukaryota; kingdom Metazoa; phylum Chordata; class Mammalia; order Artiodactyla; family Ziphiidae; genus Mesoplodon; species Mesoplodon densirostris. The sequence continues at coordinate 155,340,351 of NC_082665.1, read as the reverse complement.
CTGAACCTAACACGTTTCCGTACCCTCACCTGTGCCCTAAACCTTGCCGTTCCCTAAGCCTAACCCTAGGCCGGCACGGAATTATACCACCAAGTCTACACGTTACCCTACGCCGTACCCTAATCCTGACCCGTGCGTCAGCATGTACCCTGACCCTAACACGTTTCCATACCCTCACCTGTGCCCTAAACCTTGCCATTCCCTAACCCTAAACCTAGCCCGAAACGGAAACCTACCACCATCCCTATACCTTACCCTACACCGTACCCTAATCCTAATCTGTACGCTGACAATGACCCATGTGTCAGCACATACCCTGACCCTAACACGTTTCCGTACCCTCACCTGTGCCCTAAACCTTGCCGTTCCCTAAGCCTAACCCTAGGCTGGCACGGAATCCTACCACCAAACCTACACGTTACCCTACACCGTACCCGAATCCAAACCCGTGCGTCAGCATGTACCCTGACCCTAACACGTTTCCGTACCCTCACCTGTGCCCTAAACCTTGCAGTTCCCTAACCCTAACCCTAGCCCGGAATGGAAACCTACCACCAACCCTACACCTTACCCTACGCCGTACCCTAATCCTAATCCGTACGCTGACACTGACCTGTGCGTCAACACGTACCCTGACCCTAACATGTTTCCGTACACTCACCTGTGCCCTAAGCCTTGCCGTTCCCTAACCCTAACGCTAGCCCGGAACGGAAACCTACCACCAACCCTACACATTACCATATGCCGTACCCTAATCCTAACCCGTGCGTCAGCATGTACCCTGACACTAACACGTTTCTGTACCCTCACCGGTGCCCTAAACCTTACCGTTCCCTAACCCTAGCCCTAGCCCGGAACAGAAACCTACCATCAACCCTACACCTTACCCTACACCGTACCCTAATCCTAATCCGTTCGCTGACACTGACCCGTGCGTCAGCAAGTTCCCTGACCCTAACACGTATCCGTACCCTCACCTCTGTCCTAAACCTTGCGTTCCCTAACCCTAACCCTAGCACGGAATGGAAATCTACCACAAAACCTACACCTTACCCTACGCCGTACCCAAATCCTAATCCGTACGCTTACACGGAGACGTGCGTCAGCATGTACGCTGACCCTAACACGTTTCCGTACACTCACCTGTGCCCTAAACCTTGCCATTCCCTAACCCTAACCCTAGCCAGGAACGGAAAACTACCACCATCCCTACACCTTACCCTGCGCCGTACCCTAATCCTAATCTGTACGCTGACAATGACCCATGCGTCAGCACATACCCTGAACCTAACACGTTTCCGTACCCTCACCTGTGCCCTAAACCTTGCCGTTCCCTAAGCCTAACCCTAGGCCGGCACGGAATTCTACCACCAAACCTACACGTTACCCTACTCCGTACCCTAATCCTAACCCGTGCGTCAGCATGTACCCTGACCCTAACACGTTTCCGTACCCTCACCTGTGTCCTAAACCTTGCCGTTCCCTGAACCTCACCCTAGCGTGGAATGGAAACCTACCACAAAACCTACACCTTACCCTACGCCATACCCTAATCCTAATCCGTACGCTGACACTGACTAGTGCGTCAGCAAGTACCCTGACCCTAACAAGTTTCTGTACCCACACCTGTGTCCTAAACCTTGCCGTTCCCTAACCCTAACCCTAGCCCAAACGGAAACCTACCACCATCCCTACACCTTACCCTACGCCGTACCCTAATCCTAATCTGTACGCTGACAATGACCCGTGCGTCAGCACATACCCTGACCCTAACACGTTTCCGTACCCTCATCTGTGCCCTAAACCTTGCCATTCCCTAAGCCTAACCCTAGGCTGGCACGGAATCCTACCACCAACCCTACACGTTACCCTACTCTGTACCCTAATCCTAACCCGTGCGTCAGCATGTACCCTAACCCTAACACGTTTCCGTACCCTCACCGGTGCCCTAAACCTTGCCGTTCCCTAACCCTAACCCTAGCCCAAATGGAAAACTACCACCATCCCTACACCTTACCCTACGCCGTACCCTAATCCTAATCCAGACGCTGACACTGACGCGTGCGTCAGCACGCACCCTGACCCTAACATGTTTCTGTACACTCACCTGTGCCCTAAACCTTGCCGTTCCCTAACCCTAACCCTAAACCTGAACGGAAACCTACCACCATCCCTACACCTTACCCTACGCCGTACCCTAATCCTAATCTGTACGCAGACAATGACCCGTGCGTCAGCACATACCCTGACCCTAACACGTTTCTGTACCCTCACCTGTGCCCTAAACCTTGCCGTTCCCTAAGCCTAAACCTAGGCCTGCACGGAATCCTACCACCAACCCTACACGTTACCCTACGCCGTACCCTAATCCTAACCCGTGCATCAGCATGTACCTTGACCCTAACACGTTTCCATACCCTCACCTGTGCCATAAACCTTGCCATTCCCTAACCCTAACCCTAGCCCTGAATGGAAACCTACCACCAACCCTACACCTTACTCTATGCCGTACCCTAATCCTAATCCGTACGCTGACACTGACCCTTGCGTCAGCAAGTACCCTGACCCTAACACGTTTCCGTATCCTCACCTGTGTCCTAAACCTTGCCGTTCCCTAACCCTAACCGTAGCGTTGAATGGAAACCTACCACAAAACCTACACCTTACCCTACGCCATACCCTAATCCTAATCCGTACGCTGACACTGACCCGTGCGTCAGCACGTACCCTGACCCTAACATGTTTCCGTACACTCACCTGTGCCCTAAACCTTGCCGTTCCCTAACCCTAACCCTAGCCCGGAATGGAAACCTACCACCATCCCTACACCTTACCCTACACCGTACCCTAATCCTAATCAGTACGCTGACAATGACACATGTGTCAGCACATACCCTGAACCTAACACGTTTCCGTACACTCACCGGTGCCCAAAACCTTGCCGTTCCCTAACCCTAACCCTAGCCCGGAACGGAAATCCCTACACCTTACCCTACGCCGTACCCTAATCATAATATGTACGCAAACAATGACCCGTGCGTCAGCACATACCCTGACCCTAACACGTTTCCGTACCCTCACCTGTGCCCTTAACCTTGCCGTTCCCTAAGCCTAACCCTAGGCCGGCACGGAATCCTACCACCAACCCTACACGTTACCCTACGCCATACCCTAATCCGAGCCCGTGCGTCAGCATGTACCCTGACCCTATCACGTTTCCGTACCCTCACCTGTGCCCTAAGCCTTGCCGTTCCCTAACCCTAACGCTAGCCCGGAACGGAAACCTACCACCAACCCTACACATTACCATACGCCGTACCCTAATCCTAACCCGTGCGTCAGCATGTACCCTGACACTAACACGTTTCTGTACCCTCACCGGTGCCCTAAACCTTACCGTTCCCTAACTCTAACCCTAGCCCGGAACAGAAACCTACCATCAACCCTACACCTTACCCTACACCGTACCCTAATCCTAATCCGTTCGCTGACACTGACCCATGGGTCAGCAAGTTCCCTGACCCTAACTCGTTTCCGTACCCTCACCTCTGTCCTAAACCTTGCCGTTCCCTAACCCTAACCCTAGCACGGAATGGAAACCTACCACAAAACCTACACCTTACCCTACGCCGTACCCAAATCCTAATCCGTACGCTTACACGGAGACGTGCGTCAGCACGTACGCTGACCCTAACACGTTTCCGTACACTCACCTGTGCCCTAAACCTTGCCGTTCCCTAACCCTAACCCTAGCCAGGAACGGAAAACTACCACCATCCCTACACCTTACCCTGCGCCGTACCCTAATCCTAATCTGTATGCTGACAATGACCCATGCGTCAGCACATAACCTGAACCTAACACGTTTCCGTACCCTCACCTGTGCCCTAAACCTTGCCGTTCCCTAAGCCTAACCCTAGGCCGGCACGGAATTCTACCACCAAACCTACACGTTACCCTACTCCGTACCCTAATCCTAACCCGTGCGTCAGCATGTACCCTGACCCTAACACGTTTCCGTACCCTCACCTGTGTCCTAAACCTTGCCGTTCCCTAAACCTCACCCTAGCGTGGAATGGAAACCAACCACAAAACCTACACCTTACCCTACGCCATACCCTAATCCTAATCCGTACGCTGACACTGACTAGTGCGTCAGCAAGTACCCTGACCCTAACAAGTTTCTGTACCCACACCTGTGTCCTAAACCTTGCCGTTCCCTAACCCTAACCCTAGCCCAAACGGAAACCTACCACCATCCCTACACCTTACCCTACGCCGTACCCTAATCCTAATCTGTACGCTGACAATGACCCGTGCGTCAGCACATACCATGACCCTAACACGTTTCCGTACCCTCTCCTGTGCCCTAAACCTTGCCGTTCCCTAAACCTCACCCTAGCGTGGAATGGAATCCTACCACAAAACCTACACCTTACCCTACGCCATACCCTAATCCTAATCCGTACGCTGACACTGACCCTTGCGTCAGCATGTACCCTGACCCTAACACGTTTCCGTACCCACACCTGTGTCCTAAACCTTGCCGTTCCCTAACCCTAACCCTAGCCCAAACGGAAACCTACCACCATCCCTACACCTTACCCTACGCCGTACCCTAATCCTAATCTGTACGCTGACAATGACCCGTGCGTCAGCACATACCCTGACCCTAACACGTTTCCGTACCCTCACCTGTGCCCTAAACCTTGCCGTTCCCTAAGCCTAACCCTAGGCCGGCACGGAATCCTACCACCAACCCTACACGTTACCCTACGCCGTACCCTAATCCTAACCCGTGCGTCAGCATGTACCCTGACCCTAACACGTTTCCGTACCCTCACCTCTGTCCTAAACCTTGCCGTTCCCTAACCCTAACTCTAGCGAGGAATGGAAACCTACCACAAAACCTACACCTTACCCTACGCCGTACCCAAATCCTAATCCGTACGCTTACACGGAGACGTGCGTCAGCACGTACGCTGACCCTAACACGTTTCCGTACACTCACCTGTGCCCTAAACCTTGCCGTTCCCTAAGCCTAACCCTAGGCCGGCACGGAATCCTACCACCAACCCTACACGTTACCCTACGCCGTACCCTAATCCTAACCCGTGCGTCAGCATGTACCCTGACCCTAACACGTTTCCATACCCTCACCTGTGCCCTAAGCCTTGCCGTTCCCTAACCCTAACGCTAGCCCGGAACGGAATCCTACCACCAACCCTACACGTTACCCTACGCCGTACCCTAATCCTAACCCGTGCATCAGCATGTACCTTGACCCTAACACGTTTCCATACCCTCACCTGTGCCATAAACCTTGCCATTCCCTAACCCTAACCCTAGCCCTGAATGGAAACCTACCACCAACCCTACACCTTACTCTATGCCGTACCCTAATCCTAATCCGTACGCTGACACTGACCCTTGCGTCAGCAAGTACCCTGACCCTAACACGTTTCCGTATCCTCACCTGTGTCCTAAACCTTGCCGTTCCCTAACCCTAACCGTAGCGTTGAATGGAAACCTACCACAAAACCTACACCTTACCCTACGCCATACCCTAATCCTAATCCGTACGCTGACACTGACCCGTGCGTCAGCACGTACCCTGACCCTAACATGTTTCCGTACACTCACCTGTGCCCTAAACCTTGCCGTTCCCTAACCCTAACCCTAGCCCGGAATGGAAACCTACCACCATCCCTACACCTTACCCTACACCGTACCCTAATCCTAATCAGTACGCTGACAATGACACATGTGTCAGCACATACCCTGAACCTAACACGTTTCCGTACACTCACCGGTGCCCAAAACCTTGCCGTTCCCTAACCCTAACCCTAGCCCGGAACGGAAATCCCTACACCTTACCCTACACCGTACCCTAATCATAATATGTACGCAAACAATGACCCGTGCGTCAGCACATACCCTGACCCTAACACGTTTCCGTACCCTCACCTGTGCCCTTAACCTTGCCGTTCCCTAAGCCTAACCCTAGGCCGGCACGGAATCCTACCACCAACCCTACACGTTACCCTACGCCATACCCTAATCCGAGCCCGTGCGTCAGCATGTACCCTGACCCTATCACGTTTCCGTACCCTCACCTGTGCCCTAAGCCTTGCCGTTCCCTAACCCTAACGCTAGCCCGGAACGGAAACCTACCACCAACCCTACACATTACCATACGCCGTACCCTAATCCTAACCCGTGCGTCAGCATGTACCCTGACACTAACACGTTTCTGTACCCTCACCGGTGCCCTAAACCTTACCGTTCCCTAACTCTAACCCTAGCCCGGAACAGAAACCTACCATCAACCCTACACCTTACCCTACACCGTACCCTAATCCTAATCCGTTCGCTGACACTGACCCATGGGTCAGCAAGTTCCCTGACCCTAACTCGTTTCCGTACCCTCACCTCTGTCCTAAACCTTGCCGTTCCCTAACCCTAACCCTAGCACGGAATGGAAACCTACCACAAAACCTACACCTTACCCTACGCCGTACCCAAATCCTAATCCGTACGCTTACACGGAGACGTGCGTCAGCACGTACGCTGACCCTAACACGTTTCCGTACACTCACCTGTGCCCTAAACCTTGCCGTTCCCTAACCCTAACCCTAGCCAGGAACGGAAAACTACCACCATCCCTACACCTTACCCTGCGCCGTACCCTAATCCTAATCTGTACGCTGACAATGACCCATGCGTCAGCACATAACCTGAACCTAACACGTTTCCGTACCCTCACCTGTGCCCTAAACCTTGCCGTTCCCTAAGCCTAACCCTAGGCCAGCACGGAATTCTACCACCAAACCTACACGTTACCCTACTCCATACCCTAATCCTAACCCGTGCGTCAGCATGTACCCTGACCCTAACACGTTTCCGTACCCTCACCTGTGTCCTAAACCTTGCCGTTCCCTAAACCTCACCCTAGCGTGGAATGGAAACCTACCACAAAACCTACACCTTACCCTACGCCATACCCTAATCCTAATCCGTACGCTGACACTGACTAGTGCGTCAGCAAGTACCCTGACCCTAACAAGTTTCTGTACCCACACCTGTGTCCTAAACCTTGCCGTTCCCTAACCCTAACCCTAGCCCAAACGGAAACCTACCACCATCCCTACACCTTACCCTACGCCGTACCCTAATCCTAATCTGTACGCTGACAATGACCCGTGCGTCAGCACATACCATGACCCTAACACGTTTCCGTACCCTCTCCTGTGCCCTAAACCTTGCCGTTCCCTAAGCCTAACCCTAGGCCGGCACGGAATCCTACCACCAACCCTACACGTTACCCTACGCCGTACCCTAATCCTAACCCGTGCGTCAGCATGTACCCTGACCCTAACACGTTTCCGTACCCTCACCTGTGCCCTAAACCTTGCAGTTCCCTAACCCTAACCCTAGCCCGGAATGGAAACCTACCACCAACCCTACACCTTACCCTATGCCGTACCCTAATCCTAATCCGGACGCTGACACTGACGCGTGCGTCAGCACGCACCCTGACCCTAACATGTTTCCGTACACTCACCTGTGCCCTAAACCTTGCCGTTGCCTATCCCTAACCCTAAACCTGAACGGAAACCTACCACCATCCCTACACCTTACCCTACGCCGTACCCTAATCCTAATCTGTACGCAGACAATGACCCGTGCGTCAGCACATACCCTGACCCTAACACGTTTCTGTACCCTCACCTGTGCCCTAAACCTTGCCGTTCCCTAAGCCTAAACCTAGGCCTGCAAGGAATCCTACCACCAACCCTACACGTTACCCTACGCCGTACCCTAATCCTAACCCGTGCATCAGCATGTACCTTGACCCTAACACGTTTCCGTACCCTCACCTGTGCCCTAAATCTTGCCATTCCCTAACCCTAACCCTAGCCCTGAATGGAAACCTACCACCAACCCTACACCTTACTCTATGCCGTACCCTAATCCTAATCCGTACGCTGACACTGACCCTTGCGTCAGCAAGTACCCTGACCCTAACACGTTTCCGTATCCTCACCTGTGTCCTAAACCTTGCCGTTCCCTAACCCTAACCCTAGCGTTGAATGGAAACCTACCACAAAACCTACACCTTACCCTACGCCATATCCTAATCCTAATCCGTACGCTGACACTGACCCGTGCGTCAGCACGTACCCTGAACCTAACACGTTTCCGTACCCTCACCTGTGCCCTAAACCTTGCCGTTCCCTAAGCCTAACCCTAGGCCGGCACGGAATTCTACCACCAAGCCTACACGTTACCCTACGCCGTACCCTAATCCTAACCCGTGCGTCAGCATGTACCCTGACCCTAACACGTTTCCATACCCTCACCTGTGCCCTAAACCTTGCCATTCCCTAACCCTAACCCTAGCCCGGAACGGAAACCTACCACCATCCCTACACCTTACCCTACACCGTACCATACACCGTACCCTAATCCTAATCTGTACGCTGACAATGACCCATGTGTCAGCACATACCCTGACCCTAACACGTTTCCGTACCCTCACATGTGCCCTAAACTTTGCCGTTCCCTAAGGCTAACCCTAGGCCGGCACGGAATTCTACCACCAAACCTACACGTTACCCTACTCCGTACCCTAATCCTAACCCTTGCGTCAGCACATACCCTGACCCTAACACGTTTCCGTACCCTCAGCTGTGCCCTAAACCTTGCCGTTCCCTAAGCCTAACCCTAGGCTGGCACGGAATCCTACCACCAAACCTACACGTTACCCTACACCGTACCCTAATCCAAACCCGTGCGTCAGCATGTACCCTGACCCTAACACGTTTCCGTACCCTCACCTGTGCCCTAAACCTTGCAGTTCCCTAACCCTAACCCTAGAGTTGAATGGAAACCTACCACAAAACCTACACCTTACCCTACGCCATACCCTAATCCTAATCCGTACGCTGACACTGACCCGTGCCTCAGCACGTACCCTGACCCTAACATGTTTCCGTACACTCACCTGTGCCCTAAACCTTGCCATTCCCTAACCCTAACCCTAGCCCGGAACGGAAACCTACCACCATCCCTACACCTTACCCTACACCGTACCCTAATCCTAATCCGTACGCTGACACTGACCCGTGCGTTAGCACGTACCCTGACCCTAACATGTTTCCGTACACTCACCGGTGCCCAAAACCTTGCCGTTCCCTAACCCTAACCCTAGCCCGGAACGGAAATCCCTACAACGTACCCTACGCCGTACCCTAATCATAATATGTACGCAGACAATAACCCGTGCGTCAGCACATACCCTGACCCTAACACGTTTCTGTACCCTCACCTGTGCCCTAAACCTTGCCGTTCCCTAAGCCTAACCCTAGGCCGGCACGGAATCCTACCACCAACCCTACACGTTACCCTACGCCGTACCCTAATCCTAACCCGTGCGTCAGCATGTACCCTGACCCTAACACGTTTCCGTACCCTCACCTGTGCCCTAAGCCTTGCCGTTCCCTAACCCTAACGCTAGCCCGGAACGGAAACCTACCACCAACCCTACACATTACCATACGCCGTACCCTAATCCTAACCCGTGCGTCAGCATGTACTCTGACACTAACACGTTTCTGTACCCTCACCGGTGCCCTAAACCTTACCGTTCCCTAACCCTAACCCTAGCCCGGAACAGAAACGTACCACCAACCCTGCACCTTACCCTACACCGTACCCTAATCCTAATCCGTTTCCTGACACTGACCCATGCGTCAGCAAGTTCCCTGACCCTAACACGTTTCCGTACCCTCACCTCTGTCCTAAACCTTGCCGTTCCCTAACCCTAACCCTAGCGCGGAATGGAAACCTACCACAAAACCTACACCTTACCCTACGCCGTACCCAAATACTAATCCCTACGCTTACACGGAGACGTGCGTCAGCACGTACGCTGACCCTAACACGTTTCCGTACACTCACCTGTGCCCTAAACCTTGCCGTTCCCTAACCCTAACCCTAGCCAGGAACGGAAAACTACCACCATCCCTACACCTTACCCTACGCCGTACCCTAATCCTAATCTGTACGCTGACAATGACCAATGCGTCAGCACATACCCTGAACCTAACACGTTTCCGTACCCTCACCTGTGCCCTAAACCTTGCCATTCCCTAGGCCTAACCCTAGGCTGGCACGGAATCCTACCACCAACCCTACACGTTACCCTACTCTGTACCCTAATCCTAACCCGTGCGTCAGCATGTACCCTAACCCTAACACGTTTCCGTACCCTCACCTGTGCCCTAAACCTTGCCGTTCCCTAAGACTAACCCTAGGCCGGCACGGAATCCTACCACCAACCCTACACGTTACCCTACGCCGTACCCTAATCCTAACCCGTGCGTCAGCATGTACCCTGAGCCTAACACGTTTCCGTACCCTCACCTGTGCCCTAAACCTTGCAGTTCCCTAACCCTAACCCTAGCCCAGAATGGAAACCTACCACCAACCCTACACCTTACCCTACGCCGTACCCTAATCCTAATCCAGACGCTGACACTGACGCGTGCGTCAGCACGCACCCTGACCCTAACACGTTTCCGTACCCTCACCTGTGTCCTAAACCTTGCCGTTCCCTAAACCTCACCCTAGCGTGGAATGGAATCCTACCACAAAACCTACACCTTACCCTACGCCATACCCTAATCCTAATCCGTACGCTGACACTGACCCTTGCGTCAGCAAGTACCCTGACCCTAACAAGTTTCTGTACCCACACCTGTGTCCTAAACCTTGCAGTTCCCTAACCCTAACCCTAGCCCAAACGGAAACCTACCACCATCCCTACACCTTACCCTACGCCGTACCCTAATCCTAATCTGTACGCTGACAATGACCCGTGCGTCAGCACATACCCTGACCCTAACACGTTTCCGTACCCTCACCTGTGCCCTAAACCTTGCCGTTCCCTAAGCCTAACCCTAGGCCGGCACGGAATCCTACCACCAACCCTACACGTTACCCTACGCCGTACCCTAATCCTAACCCGTGCGTCAGCATGTACCCTGACCCTAACACGTTTCCGTACCCTCACCTCTGTCCTAAACCTTGCCGTTCCCTAACCCTAACTCTAGCGAGGAATGGAAACCTACCACAAAACCTACACCTTACCCTACGCCGTACCCAAATCCTAATCCGTACGCTTACACGGAGACGTGCGTCAGCACGTACGCTGACCCTAACACGTTTCCGTACACTCACCTGTGCCCTAAACCTTGCCGTTCCCTAAGCCTAACCCTAGGCCGGCACGGAATCCTACCACCAACCCTACACGTTACCCTACGCCGTACCCTAATCCTAACCCGTGCGTCAGCATGTACCCTGACCCTAACACGTTTCCGTACCCTCACCTGTGCCCTAAGCCTTGCCGTTCCCTAACCCTAACGCTAGCCCGGAACGGAAACCTACCACCAACCCTACACATTACCATACGCCGTACCCTAATCCTAACCCGTGCGTCAGCATGTACCCTGACACTAACACGTTTCTGTACCCTCACCGGTGCCCTAAACCTTACCGTTCCCTAACCCTAACCCTAGCCCGGAACAGAAACGTACCACCAACCCTGCACCTTACCCTACACCGTACCCTAATCCTAATCCGTTTCCTGACACTGACCCATGCGTCAGCAAGTTCCCTGACCCTAACACGTTTCCGTACCCTCACCTCTGTCCTAAACCTTGCCGTTCCCTAACCCTAACCCTAGCGCGGAATGGAAACCTACCACAAAACCTACACCTTACCCTACGCCGTACCCAAATCCTAATCCGTACGCTTACACGGAGACGTGCGTCAGCACGTACGCTGACCCTAACACGTTTCCGTACACTCACCTGTGCCCTAAACCTTGCCGTTCCCTAACCCTAACCCTAGCCAGGAACGGAAAACTACCACCATCCCTACCCCTTACCCTACGCCGTACCCTAATCCTAATCTGTACGCTGACAATGACCCATGCGTCAGCACATACCCTGAACCTAACACGTTTCCGTACCCTCACCTGTGCCCTAAACCTTGCCATTCCCTAAGCCTAACCCTAGGCTGGCACGGAATCCTACCACCAACCCTACACGTTACCCTACTCTGTACCCTAATCCTAACCCGTGCGTCAGCATGTACCCTAACCCTAACACGTTTCCGTACCCTCACCTGTGCCCTAAACCTTGCCGTTCCTTAACCCTAACCCTAAACCTGAACGGAAACCTACCACCATCCCTACACCTTACCCTACGCCGTACCCTAATCCTAATCTGTACGCAGACAATGACCCGTGCGTCAGCACATACCCTGACCCTAACACGTTTCTGTACCCTCACCTGTGCCCTAAACCTTGCCGTTCCCTAAGCCTAAACCTAGGCCTGCAAGGAATCCTACCACCAACCCTACACGTTACCCTACGCCGTACCCTAATCCTAACCCGTGCATCAGCATGTACCTTGACCCTAACACGTTTCCGTACCCTCACCTGTGCCCTAAACCTTGCCATTCCCTAACCCTAACCCTAGCCCTGAATGGAAACCTACCACCAACCCTACACCTTACTCTATGCCGTACCCTAATCCTAATCCGTACGCTGACACTAACCCTTGCGTCAGCAAGTACCCTGACCCTAACACGTTTCCGTATCCTCACCTGTGTCCTAAACCTTGCCGTTCCCTAACCCTAACCGTAGCGTTGAATGGAAACCTACCACAAAACCTACACCTTACCCTACGCCATACCCTAATCCTAATCAGTACGCTGACACTGACCCGTGCGTCAGCACGTACCCTGACCCTAACATGTTTCCGTACACTCACCTGTGCCCTAAACCTTGCCGTTCCCTAACCCTAACCCTAGCCCGGAATGGAAACCTACCACCATCCCTACACCTTACCCTACACCGTACCCTAATCCTAATCAGTACGCTGACAATGACACATGTGTCAGCACATACCCTGAACCTAACACGTTTCCGTACCCTCACCTGTGCCCTAAACCTTGCCGTTCCCTAAGCCTAACCCTAGGCCTGCACGGAATTATACCACCAAGTCTACACGTTACCCTACGCCGTACCCTAATCCTGACCCGTGCGTCAGCATGTACCCTGACCCTAACACGTTTCCATACCCTCACCTGTGCCCTAAACCTTGCCATTCCCTAACCCTAACCCTAGCCCGAAACGGAAACCTACCACCATCCCTATACCTTACCCTACACCGTACCCTAATCCTAATCTGTACGCTGACAATTACCCATGTGTCAGCACATACCCTGACCCTAACACGTTTCCGTACCCTCACCTGTGCCCTAAACCTTGCCGTTCCCTAAGCCTAACCCTAGGCTGGCACGGAATCCTACCACCAAACCTACACGTTACCCTACACCGTACCCGAATCCAAACCCGTGCGTCAGCATGTACCCTGACCCTAACACGTTTCCCTACCCTCACCTGTGCCCTAAACCTTGCAGTTCCCTAACCCTAACCCTAGCCCGGAATGGAAACCTACCACCAACCCTACACCTTACCCTACGCCGTACCCTAATCCTAATCCGTACGCTGACACTGACCTGTGCGTCAACACGTACCCTGACCCTAACATGTTTCCGTACACTCACCTGTGCCCTAAGCCTTGCCGTTCCCTAACCCTAACGCTAGCCCAGAACGGAAACCTACCACCAACCCTACACATTACCATATGCCGTACCCTAATCCTAACCCGTGCGTCAGCATGTACCCTGACACTAACACGTTTCTGTACCCTCACCGGTGCCCTAAACCTTACCGTTCCCTAACCCTAGCCCTAGCCCGGAACAGAAACCTACCATCAACCCTACACCTTACCCTACACTGTACCCTAATCCTAATCCGTTCGCTGACACTGACCCGTGCGTCAGCAAGTTCCCTGACCCTAACACGTATCCGTACCCTCACCTCTGTCCTAAACCTTGCGTTCCCTAACCCTAACCCTAGCACGGAATGGAAATCTACCACAAAACCTACACCTTACCCTACGCCGTACCCAAATCCTAATCCGTACGCTTACACGGAGACGTGCGTCAGCATGTACGCTGACCCTAACACGTTTCCGTACACTCACCTGTGCCCTAAACCTTGCCATTCCCTAACCCTAACCCTAGCCAGGAACGGAAAACTACCACCATCCCTACACCTTACCCTGCGCCGTACCCTAATCCTAATCTGTACGCTGACAATGACCCATGCGTCAGCACATACCCTGAACCTAACACGTTTCCGTACCCTCACCTGTGCCCTAAACCTTGCCGTTCCCTAAGCCTAACCCTAGGCCGGCACGGAATTCTACCACCAAACCTACACGTTACCCTACTCCGTACCCTAATCCTAACCCGTGCGTCAGCATGTACCCTGACCCTAACACGTTTCCGTACCCTCACCTGTGTCCTAAACCTTGCCGTTCCCTGAACCTCACCCTAGCGTGGAATGGAAACCTACCACAAAACCTACACCTTACCCTACGCCATACCCTAATCCTAATCCGTACGCTGACACTGACTAGTGCGTCAGCAAGTACCCTGACCCTAACAAGTTTCTGTACCCACACCTGTGTCCTAAACCTTGCCGTTCCCTAACCCTAACCCTAGCCCAAACGGAAACCTACCACCATCCCTACACCTTACCCTACGCCGTACCCTAATCCTAATCTGTACGCTGACAATGACCCGTGCGTCAGCACATACCCTGACCCTAACACGTTTCCGTACCCTCATCTGTGCCCTAAACCTTGCCATTCCCTAAGCCTAACCCTAGGCTGGCACGGAATCCTACCACCAACCCTACACGTTACCCTACTCTGTACCCTAATCCTAACCCGTGCGTCAGCATGTACCCTAACCCTAACACGTTTCCGTACCCTCACCGGTGCCCTAAACCTTGCCGTTCCCTAACCCTAACCCTAGCCCAAACGGAAAACTACCACCATCCCTACACCTTACCCTACGCCGTACCCTAATCCTAATCCAGACGCTGACACTGACGCGTGCGTCAGCACGCACCCTGACCCTAACATGTTTCTGTACACTCACCTGTGCCCTAAACCTTGCCGTTCCCTAACCCTAACCCTAAACCTGAACGGAAACCTACCACCATCCCTACACCTTACCCTACGCCGTACCCTAATCCTAATCTGTACGCAGACAATGACCCGTGCGTCAGCACATACCCTGACCCTAACACGTTTCTGTACCCTCACCTGTGCCCTAAACCTTGCCGTTCCCTAAGCCTAAACCTAGGCCTGCACGGAATCCTACCACCAACCCTACACGTTACCCTACGCCGTACCCTAATCCTAACCCGTGCATCAGCATGTACCTTGACCCTAACACGTTTCCATACCCTCACCTGTGCCATAAACCTTGCCATTCCCTAACCCTAACCCTAGCCCTGAATGGAAACCTACCACCAACCCTACACCTTACTCTATGCCGTACCCTAATCCTAATCCGTACGCTGACACTGACCCTTGCGTCAGCAAGTACCCTGACCCTAACACGTTTCCGTATCCTCACCTGTGTCCTAAACCTTGCCGTTCCCTAACCCTAACCGTAGCGTTGAATGGAAACCTACCACAAAACCTACACCTTACCCTACGCCATACCCTAATCCTAATCCGTACGCTGACACTGACCCGTGCGTCAGCACGTACCCTGACCCTAACATGTTTCCGTACACTCACCTGTGCCCTAAACCTTGCCGTTCCCTAACCCTAACCCTAGCCCGGAATGGAAACCTACCACCATCCCTACACCTTACCCTACACCGTACCCTAATCCTAATCAGTACGCTGACAATGACACATGTGTCAGCACATACCCTGAACCTAACACGTTTCCGTACACTCACCGGTGCCCAAAACCTTGCCGTTCCCTAACCCTAACCCTAGCCCGGAACGGAAATCCCTACACCTTACCCTACGCCGTACCCTAATCATAATATGTACGCAAACAATGACCCGTGCGTCAGCACATACCCTGACCCTAACACGTTTCCGTACCCTCACCTGTGCCCTTAACCTTGCCGTTCCCTAAGCCTAACCCTAGGCCGGCACGGAATCCTACCACCAACCCTACACGTTACCCTACGCCATACCCTAATCCGAGCCCGTGCGTCAGCATGTACCCTGACCCTATCACGTTTCCGTACCCTCACCTGTGCCCTAAGCCTTGCCGTTCCCTAACCCTAACGCTAGCCCGGAACGGAAACCTACCACCAACCCTACACATTACCATACGCCGTACCCTAATCCTAACCCGTGCGTCAGCATGTACCCTGACACTAACACGTTTCTGTACCCTCACCGGTGCCCTAAACCTTACCGTTCCCTAACTCTAACCCTAGCCCGGAACAGAAACCTACCATCAACCCTACACCTTACCCTACACCGTACCCTAATCCTAATCCGTTCGCTGACACTGACCCATGGGTCAGCAAGTTCCCTGACCCTAACTCGTTTCCGTACCCTCACCTCTGTCCTAAACCTTGCCGTTCCCTAACCCTAACCCTAGCACGGAATGGAAACCTACCACAAAACCTACACCTTACCCTACGCCGTACCCAAATCCTAATCCGTACGCTTACACGGAGACGTGCGTCAGCACGTACGCTGACCCTAACACGTTTCCGTACACTCACCTGTGCCCTAAACCTTGCCGTTCCCTAACCCTAACCCTAGCCAGGAACGGAAAACTACCACCATCCCTACACCTTACCCTGCGCCGTACCCTAATCCTAATCTGTATGCTGACAATGACCCATGCGTCAGCACATAACCTGAACCTAACACGTTTCCGTACCCTCACCTGTGCCCTAAACCTTGCCGTTCCCTAAGCCTAACCCTAGGCCGGCACGGAATTCTACCACCAAACCTACACGTTACCCTACTCCGTACCCTAATCCTAACCCGTGCGTCAGCATGTACCCTGACCCTAACACGTTTCCGTACCCTCACCTGTGTCCTAAACCTTGCCGTTCCCTAAACCTCACCCTAGCGTGGAATGGAAACCTACCACAAAACCTACACCTTACCCTACGCCATACCCTAATCCTAATCCGTACGCTGACACTGACTAGTGCGTCAGCAAGTACCCTGACCCTAACAAGTTTCTGTACCCACACCTGTGTCCTAAACCTTGCCGTTCCCTAACCCTAACCCTAGCCCACCTACCACCATCCCTACACCTTACCCTACGCCGTACCCTAATCCTAATCTGTACGCTGACAATGACCCGTGCGTCAGCACATACCATGACCCTAACACGTTTCCGTACCCTCTCCTGTGCCCTAAACCTTGCCGTTCCCTAAACCTCACCCTAGCGTGGAATGGAATCCTACCACAAAACCTACACCTTACCCTACGCCATACCCTAATCCTAATCCGTACGCTGACACTGACCCTTGCGTCAGCATGTACCCTGACCCTAACACGTTTCCGTACCCACACCTGTGTCCTAAACCTTGCCGTTCCCTAACCCTAACCCTAGCCCAAACGGAAACCTACCACCATCCCTACACCTTACCCTACGCCGTACCCTAATCCTAATCTGTACGCTGACAATGACCCGTGCGTCAGCACATACCCTGACCCTAACACGTTTCCGTACCCTCACCTGTGCCCTAAACCTTGCCGTTCCCTAAGCCTAACCCTAGGCCGGCACGGAATCCTACCACCAACCCTACACGTTACCCTACGCCGTACCCTAATCCTAACCCGTGCGTCAGCATGTACCCTGACCCTAACACGTTTCCGTACCCTCACCTCTGTCCTAAACCTTGCCGTTCCCTAACCCTAACTCTAGCGAGGAATGGAAACCTACCACAAAACCTACACCTTACCCTACGCCGTACCCAAATCCTAATCCGTACGCTTACACGGAGACGTGCGTCAGCACGTACGCTGACCCTAACACGTTTCCGTACACTCACCTGTGCCCTAAACCTTGCCGTTCCCTAAGCCTAACCCTAGGCCGGCACGGAATCCTACCACCAACCCTACACGTTACCCTACGCCGTACCCTAATCCTAACCCGTGCGTCAGCATGTACCCTGACCCTAACACGTTTCCGTACCCTCACCTGTGCCCTAAGCCTTGCCGTTCCCTAACCCTAACGCTAGCCCGGAACGGAAACCTACCACCAACCCTACACATTACCATACGCCGTACCCTAATCCTAACCCGTGCGTCAGCATGTACCCTGACACTAACACGTTTCTGTACCCTCACCGGTGCCCTAAACCTTACCGTTCCCTAACCCTAACCCTAGCCCGGAACAGAAACGTACCACCAACCCTGCACCTTACCCTACACCGTACCCTAATCCTAATCCGTTTCCTGACACTGACCCATGCGTCAGCAAGTTCCCTGACCCTAACACGTTTCCGTACCCTCACCTCTGTCCTAAACCTTGCCGTTCCCTAACCCTAACCCTAGCGCGGAATGGAAACCTACCACAAAACCTACACCTTACCCTACGCCGTACCCAAATCCTAATCCGTACGCTTACACGGAGATGTGCGTCAGCACGTACGCTGACCCTAACACGTTTCCGTACACTCACCTGTGCCCTAAACCTTGCCGTTCCCTAACCCTAACCCTAGCCAGGAACGGAAAACTACCACCATCCCTACCCCTTACCCTACGCCGTACCCTAATCCTAATCTGTACGCTGACAATGACCCATGCGTCAGCACATACCCTGAACCTAACACGTTTCCGTACCCTCACCTGTGCCCTAAACCTTGCCATTCCCTAAGCCTAACCCTAGGCTGGCACGGAATCCTACCACCAACCCTACACGTTACCCTACTCTGTACCCTAATCCTAACCCGTGCGTCAGCATGTACCCTAACCCTAACACGTTTCCGTACCCTCACCTGTGCCCTAAACCTTGCCGTTCCTTAACCCTAACCCTAAACCTGAACGGAAACCTACCACCATCCCTACACCTTACCCTACGCCGTACCCTAATCCTAATCTGTACGCAGACAATGACCCGTGCGTCAGCACATACCCTGACCCTAACACGTTTCTGTACCCTCACCTGTGCCCTAAACCTTGCCGTTCCCTAAGCCTAAACCTAGGCCTGCAAGGAATCCTACCACCAACCCTACACGTTACCCTACGCCGTACCCTAATCCTAACCCGTGCATCAGCATGTACCTTGACCCTAACACGTTTCCGTACCCTCACCTGTGCCCTAAACCTTGCCATTCCCTAACCCTAACCCTAGCCCTGAATGGAAACCTACCACCAACCCTACACCTTACTCTATGCCGTACCCTAATCCTAATCCGTACGCTGACACTAACCCTTGCGTCAGCAAGTACCCTGACCCTAACACGTTTCCGTATCCTCACCTGTGTCCTAAACCTTGCCGTTCCCTAACCCTAACCGTAGCGTTGAATGGAAACCTACCACAAAACCTACACCTTACCCTACGCCATACCCTAATCCTAATCAGTACGCTGACACTGACCCGTGCGTCAGCACGTACCCTGACCCTAACATGTTTCCGTACACTCACCTGTGCCCTAAACCTTGCCGTTCCCTAACCCTAACCCTAGCCCGGAATGGAAACCTACCACCATCCCTACACCTTACCCTACACCGTACCCTAATCCTAATCAGTACGCTGACAATGACACATGTGTCAGCACATACCCTGAACCTAACACGTTTCCGTACCCTCACCTGTGCCCTAAACCTTGCCGTTCCCTAAGCCTAACCCTAGGCCGGCACGGAATTATACCACCAAGTCTACACGTTACCCTACGCCGTACCCTAATCCTGACCCGTGCGTCAGCATGTACCCTGACCCTAACACGTTTCCATACCCTCACCTGTGCCCTAAACCTTGCCATTCCCTAACCCTAACCCTAGCCCGAAACGGAAACCTACCACCATCCCTATACCTTACCCTACACCGTACCCTAATCCTAATCTGTACGCTGACAATGACCCATGTGTCAGCACATACCCTGACCCTAACACGTTTCCGTACCCTCACCTGTGCCCTAAACCTTGCCGTTCCCTAAGCCTAACCCTAGGCTGGCACGGAATCCTACCACCAAACCTACACGTTACCCTACACCGTACCCTAATCCAAACCCGTGCGTCAGCATGTACCCTGACCCTAACACGTTTCCGTACCCTCACCTGTGCCCTAAACCTTGCAGTTCCCTAACCCTAACCCTAGCCCGGAATGGAAACCTACCACCAACCCTACACCTTACCCTACGCCGTACCCTAATCCTAATCCGTACGCTGACACTGACCTGTGCGTCAACACGTACCCTGACCCTAACATGTTTCCGTACACTCACCTGTGCCCTAAGCCTTGCCGTTCCCTAACCCTAACGCTAGCCCGGAACGGAAACCTACCACCAACCCTACACATTACCATATGCTGTACCCTAATCCTAACCCGTGCGTCAGCATGTACCCTGACACTAACACGTTTCTGTACCCTCACCGGTGCCCTAAACCTTACCGTTCCCTAACCCTAGCCCTAGCCCGGAACAGAAACCTACCATCAACCCTACACCTTACCCTACACCGTACCCTAATCCTAATCCGTTCGCTGACACTGACCCGTGCGTCAGCAAGTTCCCTGACCCTAACACGTATCCGTACCCTCACCTCTGTCCTAAACCTTGCGTTCCCTAACCCTAACCCTAGCACGGAATGGAAATCTACCACAAAACCTACACCTTACCCTACGCCGTACCCAAATCCTAATCCGTACGCTTACACGGAGACGTGCGTCAGCATGTACGCTGACCCTAACACGTTTCCGTACACTCACCTGTGCCCTAAACCTTGCCATTCCCTAACCCTAACCCTAGCCAGGAACGGAAAACTACCACCATCCCTACACCTTACCCTGCGCCGTACCCTAATCCTAATCTGTACGCTGACAATGACCCATGCGTCAGCACATACCCTGAACCTAACACGTTTCCGTACCCTCACCTGTGCCCTAAACCTTGCCGTTCCCTAAGCCTAACCCTAGGCCGGCACGGAATTCTACCACCAAACCTACACGTTACCCTACTCCGTACCCTAATCCTAACCCGTGCGTCAGCATGTACCCTGACCCTAACACGTTTCCGTACCCTCACCTGTGTCCTAAACCTTGCCGTTCCCTGAACCTCACCCTAGCGTGGAATGGAAACCTACCACAAAACCTACACCTTACCCTACGCCATACCCTAATCCTAATCCGTACGCTGACACTGACTAGTGCGTCAGCAAGTACCCTGACCCTAACAAGTTTCTGTACCCACACCTGTGTCCTAAACCTTGCCGTTCCCTAACCCTAACCCTAGCCCAAACGGAAACCTACCACCATCCCTACACCTTACCCTACGCCGTACCCTAATCCTAATCTGTACGCTGACAATGACCCGTGCGTCAGCACATACCCTGACCCTAACACGTTTCCGTACCCTCATCTGTGCCCTAAACCTTGCCATTCCCTAAGCCTAACCCTAGGCTGGCACGGAATCCTACCACCAACCCTACACGTTACCCTACTCTGTACCCTAATCCTAACCCGTGCGTCAGCATGTACCCTAACCCTAACACGTTTCCGTACCCTCACCGGTGCCCTAAACCTTGCCGTTCCCTAACCCTAACCCTAGCCCAAACGGAAACCTACCACCATCCCTACACCTTACCCTACGCCGTACCCTAATCCTAATCCAGACGCTGACACTGACGCGTGCGTCAGCACGCACCCTGACCCTAACATGTTTCTGTACACTCACCTGTGCCCTAAACCTTGCCGTTCCCTAACCCTAACCCTAAACCTGAACGGAAACCTACCACCATCCCTACACCTTACCCTACGCCGTACCCTAATCCTAATCTGTACGCAGACAATGACCCGTGCGTCAGCACATACCCTGACCCTAACACGTTTCTGTACCCTCACCTGTGCCCTAAACCTTGCCGTTCCCTAAGCCTAAACCTAGGCCTGCACGGAATCCTACCACCAACCCTACACGTTACCCTACGCCGTACCCTAATCCTAACCCGTGCATCAGCATGTACCTTGACCCTAACACGTTTCCATACCCTCACCTGTGCCATAAACCTTGCCATTCCCTAACCCTAACCCTAGCCCTGAATGGAAACCTACCACCAACCCTACACCTTACTCTATGCCGTACCCTAATCCTAATCCGTACGCTGACACTGACCCTTGCGTCAGCAAGTACCCTGACCCTAACACGTTTCCGTATCCTCACCTGTGTCCTAAACCTTGCCGTTCCCTAACCCTAACCGTAGCGTTGAATGGAAACCTACCACAAAACCTACACCTTACCCTACGCCATACCCTAATCCTAATCCGTACGCTGACACTGACCCGTGCGTCAGCACGTACCCTGACCCTAACATGTTTCCGTACACTCACCTGTGCCCTAAACCTTGCCGTTCCCTAACCCTAACCCTAGCCCGGAATGGAAACCTACCACCATCCCTACACCTTACCCTACACCGTACCCTAATCCTAATCAGTACGCTGACAATGACACATGTGTCAGCACATACCCTGAACCTAACACGTTTCCGTACACTCACCGGTGCCCAAAACCTTGCCGTTCCCTAACCCTAACCCTAGCCCGGAACGGAAATCCCTACACCTTACCCTACGCCGTACCCTAATCATAATATGTACGCAAACAATGACCCGTGCGTCAGCACATACCCTGACCCTAACACGTTTCCGTACCCTCACCTGTGCCCTTAACCTTGCCGTTCCCTAAGCCTAACCCTAGGCCGGCACGGAATCCTACCACCAACCCTACACGTTACCCTACGCCATACCCTAATCCGAGCCCGTGCGTCAGCATGTACCCTGACCCTATCACGTTTCCGTACCCTCACCTGTGCCCTAAGCCTTGCCGTTCCCTAACCCTAACGCTAGCCCGGAACGGAAACCTACCACCAACCCTACACATTACCATACGCCGTACCCTAATCCTAACCCGTGCGTCAGCATGTACCCTGACACTAACACGTTTCTGTACCCTCACCGGTGCCCTAAACCTTACCGTTCCCTAACTCTAACCCTAGCCCGGAACAGAAACCTACCATCAACCCTACACCTTACCCTACACCGTACCCTAATCCTAATCCGTTCGCTGACACTGACCCATGGGTCAGCAAGTTCCCTGACCCTAACTCGTTTCCGTACCCTCACCTCTGTCCTAAACCTTGCCGTTCCCTAACCCTAACCCTAGCACGGAATGGAAACCTACCACAAAACCTACACCTTACCCTACGCCGTACCCAAATCCTAATCCGTACGCTTACACGGAGACGTGCGTCAGCACGTACGCTGACCCTAACACGTTTCCGTACACTCACCTGTGCCCTAAACCTTGCCGTTCCCTAACCCTAACCCTAGCCAGGAACGGAAAACTACCACCATCCCTACACCTTACCCTGCGCCGTACCCTAATCCTAATCTGTACGCTGACAATGACCCATGCGTCAGCACATAACCTGAACCTAACACGTTTCCGTACCCTCACCTGTGCCCTAAACCTTGCCGTTCCCTAAGCCTAACCCTAGGCCGGCACGGAATTCTACCACCAAACCTACACGTTACCCTACTCTGTACCCTAATCCTAACCCGTGCGTCAGCATGTACCCTGACCCTAACACGTTTCCGTACCCTCACCTGTGTCCTAAACCTTGCCGTTCCCTAAACCTCACCCTAGCGTGGAATGGAAACCTACCACAAAACCTACACCTTACCCTACGCCATACCCTAATCCTAATCCGTACGCTGACACTGACTAGTGCGTCAGCAAGTACCCTGACCCTAACAAGTTTCTGTACCCACACCTGTGTCCTAAACCTTGCCGTTCCCTAACCCTAACCCTAGCCCAAACGGAAACCTACCACCATTCCTACACCTTACCCTACGCCGTACCCTAATCCTAATCTGTACGCTGACAATGACCCGTGCGTCAGCACATACCATGACCCTAACACGTTTCCGTACCCTCTCCTGTGCCCTAAACCTTGCCGTTCCCTAAGCCTAACCCTAGGCCGGCACGGAATCCTACCACCAACCCTACACGTTACCCTACGCCGTACCCTAATCCTAACCCGTGCGTCAGCATGTACCCTGACCCTAACACGTTTCCGTACCCTCACCTGTGCCCTAAACCTTGCAGTTCCCTAACCCTAACCCTAGCCCGGAATGGAAACCTACCACCAACCCTACACCTTACCCTATGCCGTACCCTAATCCTAATCCGGACGCTGACACTGACGCGTGCGTCAGCACGCACCCTGACCCTAACATGTTTCCGTACACTCACCTGTGCCCTAAACCTTGCCGTTGCCTATCCCTAACCCTAAACCTGAACGGAAACCTACCACCATCCCTACACCTTACCCTACGCCGTACCCTAATCCTAATCTGTACGCAGACAATGACCCGTGCGTCAGCACATACCCTGACCCTAACACGTTTCTGTACCCTCACCTGTGCCCTAAACCTTGCCGTTCCCTAAGCCTAAACCTAGGCCTGCACGGAATCCTACCACCAACCCTACACGTTACCCTACGCCGTACCCTAATCCTAACCCGTGCATCAGCATGTACCTTGACCCTAACACGTTTCCGTACCCTCACCTGTGCCCTAAACCTTGCCATTCCCTAACCCTAACCCTAGCCCTGAATGGAAACCTACCACCAACCCTACACCTTACTCTATGCCGTACCCTAATCCTAATCTGTACGCTGACACTGACCCTTGCATCAGCAAGTACCCTGACCCTAACACGTTTCCGTATCCTCACCTATGTCCTAAACCTTGCCGTTCCCTAACCCTAACCCTAGCGTTGAATGGAAACCTACCACAAAACCTACACCTTACCCTACGCCATACCCTAATCCTAATCCGTACGCTGACACTGACCCGTGCGTCAGCACGTACCCTGACCCTAACATGTTTCCGTACACTCACCTGTGCCCTAAACCTTGCCGTTCCCTAACCCTAACCCTGGCCCGGAATGGAAACCTACCACCATCCCTACACCTTACCCTACACCGTACCCTAATCCTAATCAGTACGCTGACAATGACACATGTGTCAGCACATACCCTGACCCTAACACGTTTCCGTACCCTCACCTGTGCCCTAAACCTTGCCGTTCCCTAAGCCTAAACCTAGGCCGGCACGGAATTCTAACACCAAGCCTACACGTTACCCTACGCCGTACCCTAATCCTAACCCGTGCGTCAGCATGTACCCTGACCCTAACACGTTTCCGTACCCTCACCTGTGCCCTAAGCCTTGCCGTTCCCTAACCCTAACGCTAGCCCGGAACGGAAACCTACCACCAACCCTACACATTACCATACGCCGTACCCTAATCCTAACCCGTGCGTCAGCATGTACCCTGACACTAACACGTTTCTGTACCCTCACCGGTGCCCTAAACCTTACCGTTCCCTAACTCTAACCCTAGCCCGGAACAGAAACCTACCATCAACCCTACACCTTACCCTACACCGTACCCTAATCCTAATCCGTTCGCTGACACTGACCCGTGCGTCAGCAAGTTCCCTGACCCTAACACGTTTCCGTACCCTCACCTCTGTCCTAAACCTTGCCGTTCCCTAACCCTAACCCTAGCACGGAATGGAAACCTACCACAAAACCTACACCTTACCCTACGCCGTACCCAAATCCTAATCTGTACGCTTACACGGAGACATGCGTCAGCACGTACGCTGACCCTAACACGTTTCTGTACCCTCACCTGTGCCCTAAACCTTGCCGTTCCCTAAGCCTAAACCTAGGCCTGCAAGGAATCCTACCACCAACCCTACACGTTACCCTACGCCGTACCCTAATCCTAACCCGTGCATCAGCATGTACCTTGACCCTAACGCGTTTCCGTACCCTCACCTGTGCCCTAAACCTTGCCATTCCCTAACCCTAACCCTAGCCCTGAATGGAAACCTACCACCAACCCTACACCTTACTCTAAGCCGTACCCTAATCCTAATCCGTACGCTGACACTGACCCTTGCGTCAGCAAGTACCCTGACCCTAACACGTTTCCGTATCCTCACCTGTGTCCTAAACCTTGCCGTTCCCTAACCCTAACCCTAGCGTTGAATGGAAACCTACCACAAAACCTACACCTTACCCTACGCCATACCCTAATCCTAATCAGTACGCTGACACTGACCCGTTCGTCAGCACGTACCCTGACCCTAACATGTTTCCGTACACTCACCTGTGCCCTAAACCTTGCCGTTCCCTAACCATAACCCTAGCCCGGAACGGAAACCTACCACCATCCCTATACCTTACCCTACACCGTACCCTAATCCTAATCTGTACGCTGACAATGACCCATGTGTCAGCACATACCCTGACCCTAACACGTTTCCGTACCCTCACCTGTGCCCTAAACCTTGCCGTTCTCTAAGCCTAACCCTAGACCGGCACGGAATTCTACCACCAAACCTACACGTTACCCTACTCCGTACCCTAATCCTAACCCGTACGTCAGCACATACCCTGACCCTAACACGTTTCCGTACCCTCACCTGTGCCCTAAACCTTGCCATTCCCTAAGCCTAACCCTAGGCCTGCACGGAATCCTACCACCAACCCTACACGTTACCCTACTCTGTACCCTAATCCTAAGCCGTGCGTCAGCATGTACCCTAACCCTAACACGTTTCCGTACCCTCACCTGTGCCCTAAACCTTGCCGTTCCCTAACCCTAACCCTAGCCCAGAACGGAAACCTACCACCATCCCTACACCTTACCCTATGCCGTACCCTAATCCTAATCTGTATGCTGACAATGACCCGTGCGTCAGCTCATACCCTGACCCTAACACGTTTCCGTACCCTCACCTGTGCCCTAAACCTTGCCGTTCCCTAAGCCTAACCCTAGGCCGGCACGGAATCCTACCACCAACCCTACACGTTACCCTACGCCGTACCCTAATCCTAACCCGTGCGTCAGCATGTACCCTAAACTAACACGTTTCCGTACCCTCACCTGTGCCCTAAACCTTGCAGTTCCCTAACCCTAACCCTAGCCCGGAATGGAAACCTACCACCAACCCTACACCTTACCCTACGCCGTACCCTAATCCTAATCCAGACGCTGACACTGACGCGTGCGTCAGCACGTACCCTGACCCTAACATGTTTCCGTACACTCACCTGTGCCCTAAACCTTGCCGTTCCCTAACCCTAACCCTAGCCCGGAACGGAAACCTACCACCATCCCTACACCTTACCCTACACCGTACCCTAATCCTAATCCGTACGCTGACACTGACCCGTGCGTCAGCACGTACCCTGACCCTAACATGTTTCCGTACACTCACCGGTGCCCAAAACCTTGCCGTTCCCTAACCCTAACCCTAGCCCGGAACGGAAATCCCTACACCTTACCCTACGCCGTACCCTAATCATAATATGTACGCAGACAATGACCCGTGCGTCAGCACATACCCTGAACCTAACACGTTTCTGTACCCTCACCTGTGCCCTAAACCTTGCCGTTCCCTAAGCCTAACCCTAGGCCGGCACGGAATCCTACCACCAACCCTACACTTTACCCTACACCGTACCCTAATCCTAACCCGTGCGTCAGCATGTACCCTGACCCTAACACGTTTCCGTACCCTCACCTGTGCCCTAAGCCTTGCCGTTCCCTAACCCTAACGCTAGCCCGGAACGGACACCTACCACCAACCCTACACATTACCATACGCCGTACCCTAATCCTAACCCGTGCGTCAGCATGTACCCTGACACTAACACGTTTCTGTACCCTCACCGGTGCCCTAAACCTTACCGTTCCCTAACCCTAACCCTAGCCCGGAACAGAAACGTACCACCAACCCTGCACCTTACCCTACACCGTACCCTAATCCTAATCCGTTTCCTGACACTGACCCATGCGTCAGCAAGTTCCCTGACCCTAACACGTTTCCGTACCCTCACCTCTGTCTAAACCTTGCCGTTCCCTAACCCTAACCCTAGCGCGGAATGGAAACCTACCACAAAACCTACACCTTACCCTACGCCGTACCCAAATCCTAATCCGTACGCTTACACGGAGACGTGCATCAGCACGTACGCTGACCCTAACACGTTTCCGTACACTCACCTGTGCCCTAAACCTTGCCATTCCCTAACCCTAACCCTAGCCAGGAACGGAAAACTACCACCATCCCTACACCTTACCCTACGCCATACCCTAATCCTAATCTGTACGCTGACAATGACCCATGCGTCAGCACATACCCTGAACCTAACACGTTTCCGTACCCTCACCTGTGCCCTAAACCTTGCCATTCCCTAAGCCTAACCCTAGGCTGGCACGGAATCCTACCACCAACCCTACACGTTACCCTACTCTGTACCCTAATCCTAACCCGTGCGTCAGCATGTACCCTAACCCTAACACGTTTCCGTACCCTCACCTGTGCCCTAAACCTTGCCGTTCCCTAACCCTAACCCTAGCCCGGAACGGAAACCTACCACCATCCCTACACCTTACCCTATGCCGTACCCTAATCCTAATCTGTACGCTGACAATGACCCGTGCGTCAGCACATACCCTGACCCTAACACGTTTCCGTACCCTCACCTGTGCCCTAAACCTTGCCGTTCCCTAAGCCTAACCCTAGGCCGGCACGGAATCCTACCACCAACCCTACACGTTACCCTACGCCGTACCCAAATCCTAACCCGTGCGTCAGCATGTACCCTGAGCCTAACACGTTTCCGTACCCTCACCTGTGGCCTAAACCTTGCAGTTCCCTAACCCTAACCCTAGCCCGGAATGGAAACCTACCACCAACCCTACACCTTACCCTACGCCGTACCCTAATCCTAATCCGTATGCTGACACTGACCCTTGCGTCAGCAAGTACCCTGACCCTAACACGTTTCCGTATCCTCACCTGTGTCCTAAACCTTGCCGTTCCCTAACCCTAACCCTAGCCCGGAATGGAAACCTACCACCAACCCTACACCTTACTCTACGCCGTACCCTAATCCTAATCCAGACGCTGACACTGACGCGTGCGTCAGCACGCACCCTGACCCTAACATGTTTCCGTACACTCACCTGTGCCCTAAACCTTGCCGTTCCCTAACCCTAACCCTAAACCTGAACGGAAACCTACCACCATCCCTACACCTTACCCTACGCCGTACCTTAATCCTAATCTGTACGCAGACAATGACCCGTGCGTCAGCAAGTACCCTGACCCTAACACGTTTCCGTATCCTCACCTGTGTCCTAAACCTTGCCGTTCCCTAACCCTAACCCTAGCGTTGAATGGAAACCTACCACAAAACCTACACCTTACCCTACGCCATACCCTAATCCTAATCAGTACGCTGACACTGACCCGTGCGTCAGCACGTACCCTGACCCTAACATGTTTCCGTACACTCACCTGTGCCCTAAACCTTGCCGTTCCCTAACCCTAACCCTAGCCCGGAATGGAAACCTACCACCATCCCTACACCTTACCCTACACCGTACCCTAATCCTAATCAGTACGCTGACAATGACACATGTGTCAGCACATACCCTGAACCTAACACGTTTCCGTACCCTCACCTGTGCCCTAAACCTTGCCGTTCCCTAAGCCTAACCCTAGTCCGGCACGGAAATCTACGACCAAACCTACACGTTACCCTACGCCGTACCCTAATCCTAACCCGTGCGTCAGCATGTACCCTGACCCTAACACGTTTCCATACCCTCACCTGTGCCCTAAACCTTGCCATTCCCTAACCCTAACCCTAGCCCGGAACGGAAACCTACCACCATCCCTATACCTTACCCTACACCGTACCCTAATCCTAATCTGTACGCTGACAATGACCCATGTGTCAGCACATACCCTGACCCTAACACGTTTCCGTACCCTCACCTGTGCCCTAAACCTTGCCGTTCTCTAAGCCTAACCCTAGACCGGCACGGAATTCTACCACCAAACCTACACGTTACCCTACTCCGTACCCTAATCCTAACCCGTACGTCAGCACATACCCTGACCCTAACACGTTTCCGTACCCTCACCTGTGCCCTAAACCTTGCCATTCCCTAAGCCTAACCCTAGGCCGGCACGGAATCCTACCACCAACCCTACATGTTACCCTACTCTGTACCCTAATCCTAAGCCGTGCGTCAGCATGTACCCTAACCCTAACACGTTTCCGTACCCTCACCTGTGCCCTAAACCTTGCCGTTCCCTAACCCTAACCCTAGCCCAGAACGGAAACCTACCACCATCCCTACACCTTACCCTATGCCGTACCCTAATCCTAATCTGTATGCTGACAATGACCCGTGCGTCAGCTCATACCCTGACCCTAACACGTTTCCGTACCCTCACCTGTGCCCTAAACCTTGCCGTTCCCTAAGCCTAACCCTAGGCCGGCACGGAATCCTACCACCAACCCTACACGTTACCCTACGCCGTACCCTAATCCTAACCCGTGCGTCAGCATGTACCCTAAACTAACACGTTTCCGTACCCTCACCTGTGCCCTAAACCTTGCAGTTCCCTAACCCTAACCCTAGCCCGGAATGGAAACCTACCACCAACCCTACACCTTACCCTACGCCGTACCCTAATCCTAATCCAGACGCTGACACTGACGCGTGCGTCAGCACGTACCCTGACCCTAACATGTTTCCGTACACTCACCTGTGCCCTAAACCTTGCCATTCCCTAACCCTAACCCTAGCCCGGAACGGAAACCTACCACCATCCCTACACCTTACTCTACACCGTACCCTAATCCTAATCCGTACGCTGACACTGACCCGTGCGTCAGCACGTACCCTGACCCTAACATGTTTCCGTACACTCACCGGTGCCCAAAACCTTGCCGTTCCCTAACCCTAACCCTAGCCCGGAACGGAAATCCCTACACCTTACCCTACGCCGTACCCTAATCATAATATGTACGCAGACAATGACCCGTGCGTCAGCACATACCCTGAACCTAACACGTTTCTGTACCCTCACCTGTGCCCTAAACCTTGCCGTTCCCTAAGCCTAACCCTAGGCCGGCACGGAATCCTACCACCAACCCTACACGTTACCCTACGCCGTACCCTAATCCTAACCCGTGCGTCAGCATGTACCCTGACCCTAACACGTTTCCGTACCCTCACCTGTGCCCTAAGCCTTGCCGTTCCCTAACCCTAACGCTAGCCCGGAACGGAAACCTACCACCAACCCTACACATTACCATACGCCGTACCCTAATCCTAACCCGTGCGTCAGCATGTACCCTGACACTAACACGTTTCTGTACCCTCACCGGTGCCCTAAACCTTACCGTTCCCTAACCCTAACCCTAGCCCGGAACAGAAACGTACCACCAACCCTGCACCTTACCCTACACCGTACCCTAATCCTAATCCGTTTCCTGACACTGACCCATGCGTCAGCAAGTTCCCTGACCCTAACACGTTTCCGTACCCTCACCTCTGTCTAAACCTTGCCGTTCCCTAACCCTAACCCTAGCGCGGAATGGAAACCTACCACAAAACCTACACCTTACCCTACGCCGTACCCAAATCCTAATCCGTACGCTTACACGGAGACGTGCATCAGCACGTACGCTGACCCTAACACGTTTCCGTACACTCACCTGTGCCCTAAACCTTGCCGTTCCCTAACCCTAACCCTAGCCAGGAACGGAAAACTACCACCATCCCTACACCTTACCCTACGCCATACCCTAATCCTAATCTGTACGCTGACAATGACCCATGCGTCAGCACATAACCTGAACCTAACACGTTTCCGTACCCTCACCTGTGCCCTAAACCTTGCCATTCCCTAAGCCTAACCCTAGGCTGGCACGGAATCCTACCACCAACCCTACACGTTACCCTACTCTGTACCCTAATCCTAACCCGTGCGTCAGCATGTACCCTAACCCTAACACGTTTCCGTACCCTCACCTGTGCCCTAAACCTTGCCGTTCCCTAACCCTAACCCTAGCCCGGAACGGAAACCTACCACCATCCCTACACCTTACCCTATGCCGTACCCTAATCCTAATCTGTACGCTGACAATGACCCGTGCGTCAGCACATACCCTGACCCTAACACGTTTCCGTACCCTCACCTGTGCCCTAAACCTTGCCGTTCCCTAAGCCTAACCCTAGGCCGGCACGGATTCCTACCACCAACCCTACACGTTACCCTAAGCCGTACCCTAATCCTAACCCGTGCGTCAGCATGTACCCTGACCCTAACACGTTTCCGTACCCTCACCTGTGCCCTAAGCCTTGCCGTTCCCTAACCCTAACCCTAGCCCGGAACGGAAACCTACCCCCAACCCTACACATTACCATACGCCGTACCCTAATCCTAACCCGTGCGTCAGCATGTACCCTGACACTAACACGTTTCTGTACCCTCACCGGTGCCCTAAACCTTACCGTTCCCTAACCCTAACCCTAGCCCGGAACAGAAACGTACCACCAACCCTACACCTTACCCTACACCGTACCCTAATCCTAATCCGTTCGCTGACACTGACCCATGCGTCAGCAAGTTCCCTGACCCTAACACGTTTCCGTACCCTCACCTCTGTCCTAAACCTTGCCGTTCACTAACCCTAACCCTAGCGTGGAATGGAAACCTACCACAAAACCTACACCTTACCCTACGCCGTACCCAAATCCTAATCCGTACGCTTACACGGAGACGTGCGTCAGCACGTACGCTGACCCTAACACGTTTCCGTACACTCACCTGTGCCCTAAACCTTGCCGTTCCCTAACCCTAACCCTAGCCAGGAACGGAAAACTACCACCATCCCTACACCTTACCTTACGCCGTACCCTAATCCTAATCTGTACGCCGACAATGACCAATGCGTCAGCACATACCCTGAACCTAACACGTTTCCGTACCCTCACCTGTGCCCTAAACCTTGCCATTCCCTAAGCCTAACCCTAGGCCGGCACGGAATCCTACCACCAAACCTACACGTTACCCTACTCTGTACCCTAATCCTAAGCCGTGCGTCAGCATGTACCCTAACCCTAACACGTTTCCGTACCCTCACCTGTGCCCTAAACCTTGCCGTTCCCTAACCCTAACCCTAGCCCAGAACGGAAACCTACCACCATCCCTACACCTTACCCTATGCCGTACCCTAATCCTAATCTGTATGCTGACAATGACCCGTGCGTCAGCTCATACCCTGACCCTAACACGTTTCCGTACCCTCACCTGTGCCCTAAACCTTGCCGTTCCCTAAGCCTAACCCTAGGCCGGCACGGAATCCTACCACCAACCCTACACGTTACCCTACGCCGTACCCTAATCCTAACCCGTGCGTCAGCATGTACCCTAAACTAACACGTTTCCGTACCCTCACCTGTGCCCTAAACCTTGCAGTTCCCTAACCCTAACCCTAGCCCGGAATGGAAACCTACCACCAACCCTACACCTTACCCTACGCCGTACCCTAATCCTAATCCAGACACTGACACTGACGCGTGCGTCAGCACGTACCCTGACCCTAACATGTTTCCGTACACTCACCTGTGCCCTAAACCTTGCCGTTCCCTAACCCTAACCCTAGCCCGGAACGGAAACCTACCACCATCCCTACACCTTACCCTACACCGTACCCTAATCCTAATCCGTACGCTGACACTGACCCGTGCGTCAGCACGTACCCTGACCCTAACATGTTTCCGTACACTCACCGGTGCCCAAAACCTTGCCGTTCCCTAACCCTAACCCTAGCCCGGAACGGAAATCCCTACACCTTACCCTATGCCGTACCCTAATCATAATATGTACGCAAACAATGACCCGTGCGTCAGCACATACCCTGACCCTAACACGTTTCCGTACCCTCACCTGTGCCCTAAACCTTGCCGTTCCCTAAGCCTAACCCTAGGCCGGCACGGAATCCTACCACCAACCCTACACGTTACCCTACACCGTACCCTAATCCTAACCCGTGCGTCAGCATGTACCCTGACCCTAACACGTTTCCGTACCCTCACCTGTGCCCTAAACCTTGCAGTTCCCTAACCCTAACCCTAGCCCGGAATGGAAACCTACCACCAACCCTACACCTTACCCTAAGCCGTACCCTAATCCTAATCCAGACGCTCAAACTGACGCGTGCGTCAGCACGTACCCTGACCCTAACATGTTTCCGTACACTCACCTGTGCCCTAAACCTTGCTGTTAGCTAACCCTAACCCTAAACCTGAACGGAAACCTACCAGCATCCCTACACCTTACCCTACGCCGTACCCTAATCCTAATCGGTACGCTGACACTGACCCTTGCGTCAGCAAGTACCCTGACCCTAACACGTTTCCGTATCCTCACCTGTGTCCTAAACCTTGCCGTTCCCTAACCCTAAACCTAGAGTTGAATGGAAACCTACCAAAAAAGCTACACCTTACCCTACGCCATACCCTAATCCTAATCCGTACGCTGACACTGACCCGTGCCTCAGCACGTACCCTGACCCTAACATGTTTCCGTACACTCACCTGTGCCCTAAACCTTGCCGTTCCCTAACCCTAACCCTAGCCCGGAACGGAAACCTACCACCATCCCTACACCTTACCCTACACCGTACCCTAATCCTAATCCGTACGCTGACACTGACCCGTGCGTCAGCACGTACCCTGGCCCTAACATGTTTCCGTACACTCACCGCTGCCCAAAACCTTGCCGTTCCCTAACCCTAACCCTAGCCAGGAACGGAAATCCCTACACCTTATCCTACGCCGTACCCTAATCATAATATGTTCGCAGACAATGACCCGTGCGTCAGCACATACCCTGACCCTAACACGTTTCTGTACCCTCACCTGTGCCCTAAACCTTGCCGTTCCCTAAGCCTAACCCTAGGCCGGCACGGAATCCGACCACCAACCCTACACGTTACCCTACGCCGTACCCTAATCCTAATCCGTGCGTCAGCATGTACCCTGACCCTAACACGTTTCCGTACCCTCACCTGTGCCCTAAGCCTTGCCGTTCCCTAACCCTAACGCTAGCCCGGAACGGAAACGTACCACCAACCCTACACATTACCATACGCCGTACCCTAATCCTAACCCGTGCGTCAGCATGTACCCTGACACTAACACGTTTCTGTACCCTCACCGGTGCCCTAAACCTTACCGTTCCCTAACCCTAACCCTAGCCCGGAACAGAAACGTACCACCAACCCTGCACCTTACCCTACACCGTACCCTAATCCTAATCCGTTTCCTGACACTGACCCATGCGTCAGCAAGTTCCCTGACCCTAACACGTTTCCGTACCCTCACCTCTGTCCTAAACCTTGCCGTTCCCTAACCCTAACCCTAGCGCGGAATGGAAACCTACCACAAAACCTACACCTTACCCTACGCCGTACCCAAATCCTAATCCGTACGCTTACACGGAGACGTGCGTCAGCACATACGCTGACCCTAACACGTTTCCGTACACTCACCTGTGCCCTAAAGCTTGCCATTCCCTAACCCTAACCCTAGCCAGGAACGGAAAACTACCACCATCCCTACACCTTACCCTACGCCGTACCCTAATCCTAATCTGTACGCTGACAATGACCCATGCGTCAGCACATACCCTGAACCTAACACGTTTCCGTACCCTCACCTGTGCCCTAAACCTTGCCATTCCCTAAGCCTAACCCTAGGCTGGCACGGAATCCTACCACCAACCCTACACGTTACCCTACTCTGTACCCTAATCCTAACCCGTGCGTCAGTATGTACCCTAACCCTAACACGTTTCCGTACCCTCACCTGTGCCCTAAACCTTGCCGTTCCCTAACCCTAACCCTAGCCCGGAACGGAAACCTACCACCATCCCTACACCTTACCCTACGTCGTACCCTAATCCTAATCTGTACGCTGACAATGACCCGTGCGTCAGCACATACCCTGACCCTAACACGTTTCCGTACCCTCACCTGTGCCCTAAACCTTGCCGTTCCCTAAGCCTAACCCTAGGCCGGCACGGAATCCTACCACCAACCCTACACGTTACCCTACGCCGTACCCTAATCCTAACCCGTGCGTCAGCATGTACCCTGAGCCTAACACGTTTCCGTACCCTCACCTGTGCCCTAAACCTTGCAGTTCCCTAACCCTAACCCTAGCCCGTAATGGAAACCTACCACCAACCCTACACCTTACCCTACGCCGTACCCTAATCCTAATCCAGACGCTGACACTGACGCGTGCGTCAGCACGCACCCTGACCCTAACATGTTTCCGTACACTCACCTGTGCCCTAAACCTTGCTGTTCCCTAACCCTAACCCTAAACCTGAACGGAAACCTACCACCATCCCTACACCTTACCCTACGCCGTACCCTAATCCTAATCTGTACGCAGACAATGACCCGTGCGTCAGCACATACCCTGACCCTAACACGTTTCTGTACCCTCACCTGTGCCCTAAACCTTGCCGTTCCCTAAGCCTAAACCTAGGCCTGCAAGGAATCCTACCACCAACCCTACACGTTACCCTACGCCGTACCCTAATCCTAACCCGTGCATCAGCATATACCTTGACCCTAACGCGTTTCCGTACCCTCACCTGTGCCCTAAACCTTGCCATTCCCTAACCCTAACCCTAGCCCTGAATGGAAACCTACCACCAACCCTACACCTTACTCTATGCCGTACCCTAATCCTAATCCGTACGCTGACACTGACCCTTGCGTCAGCAAGTACCCTGACCCTAACACGTTTCCGTATCCTCACCTGTGTCCTAAACCTTGCCGTTCCCTAACCCTAACCCTAGCGTTGAATGGAAACCTACCACAAAACCTACACCTTACCCTACGCCATACCCTAATCCTAATCAGTACGCTGACACTGACCCGTGCGTCAGCACGTACCCTGACCCTAACATGTTTCCGTACACTCACCTGTGCCCTAAACCTTGCCGTTCCCTAACCCTAACCCTAGCCCGGAATGGAAACCTACCACCATCCCTACACCTTACCCTACACCGTACCCTAATCCTAATCAGTACGCTGACAATGACACATGTGTCAGCACATACCCTGAACCTAACACGTTTCCGTACCCTCACCTGTGCCCTAAACCTTGCCGTTCCCTAAGCCTAACCCTAGGCCGGCACGGAATTCTACCACCAAGCCTACACGTTACCCTACGCCGTACCCTAATCCTAACCCGTGCGTCAGCATGTACCCTGACCCTAACACGTTTCCATACCCTCACCTGTGCCCTAAACCTTGCCATTCCCTAACCCTAACCCTAGCCCAGAATGGAAACCTACCACCAACCCTACACCTTACCCTACACCGTACCCTAATCCTAACCCGTGCGTCAGCACATACCCTGACCCTAACACGTTTCCGTACCCTCACCTGTGCCCTAAACCTTGCCGTTCTCTAAGCCTAACCCTAGACCGGCACGGAATTCTACCACCAAACCTACACGTTACCCTACTCCGTACCCTAATCCTAACCCGTGCGTCAGCACATACCCTGACCCTAACACGTTTCCGTACCCTCACCTGTGCCCTAAACCTTGCCGTTCCCTAAGCCTAACCCTAGGCTGGCACGGAATCCTACCACCAAACCTACACGTTACCCTACACCGTACCCTAATCCAAACCCGTGCGTCAGCATGTACCCTGACCCTAACACGTTTCCGTACCCTCACCTGTGCCCTAAACCTTGCAGTTCCCTAACCCTAACCCTAGCCCGGAATGGAAACCTACCACCAACCCTACACCTTACCCTACGCCGTACCCTAATCCTAATCCGTACGCTGACACTGACCCGTTCGTCAACACATACCCTGACCCTAACATGTTTCCGTACACTCACCGGTGCCCAAAACCTTGCCGTTCCCTAACCCTAACCCTAGCCCGGAACGGAAATCCCTACACCTTACCCTACGCCGTACCCAAATCCTAATCCGTACGCTTACACGGAGACGTGCGTCAGCACGTACGCTGAACCTAACACGTTTCCGTACACTCACCTGTGCCCTAAAGCTTGCCATTCCCTAACCCTAACCCTAGCCAGGAACGGAAAACTACCACCATCCCTACACCTTACCCTACACCGTACCCTAATCCTAATCTGTACGCTGACAATGACCCATGCGTCAGCACATACCCTGAACCTAACACGTTTCCGTACCCTCACCTGTGCCCTAAACCTTGCCATTCCCTAAGCCTAACCCTAGGCTGGCACGGAATCCTACCACCAACCCTACACGTTACCCTACTCTGTACCCTAATCCTAACCCGTGCGTCAGTATGTACCCTAACCCTAACACGTTTCCGTACCCTCACCTGTGCCCTAAACCTTCCCGTTCCCTAACCCTAACCCTAGCCCGGAACGGAAACCTACCACCATCCCTACACCTTACCCTACGTCGTACCCTAATCCTAATCTGTACGCTGACAATGACCCGTGCGTCAGCACATACCCTGACCCTAACACGTTTCCGTACCCTCACTTGTGCCCTAAACCTTGCCGTTCCCTAAGCCTAACCCTAGGCCGGCACGGAATGCTACCACCAACCCTACACGTTACCCTACGCCGTACCCTAATCCTAACCCGTGCGTCAGCATGTACCCTGAGCCTAACACGTTTCCGTACCCTCACCTGTGCCCTAAACCTTGCAGTTCCCTAACCCTAACCCTAGCCCGGAATGGAAACCTACCACCAACCCTACACCTTACCCTACACCGTACCCTAATCCTAATCAGTACGCTGACAATGACACATGTGTCAGCACATACCCTGAACCTAACACGTTTCCGTACACTCACCGGTGCCCAAAACCTTGCCGTTCCCTAACCCTAACCCTAGCCCGGAACGGAAATCCCTACACCTTACCCTACGCCGTACCCTAATCATAATATGTACGCAAACAATGACCCGTGCGTCAGCACATACCCTGACCCTAACACGTTTCCGTACCCTCACCTGTGCCCTTAACCTTGCCGTTCCCTAAGCCTAACCCTAGGCCGGCACGGAATCCTACCACCAACCCTACACGTTACCCTACGCCATACCCTAATCCGAGCCCGTGCGTCAGCATGTACCCTGACCCTATCACGTTTCCGTACCCTCACCTGTGCCCTAAGCCTTGCCGTTCCCTAACCCTAACGCTAGCCCGGAACGGAAACCTACCACCAACCCTACACATTACCATACGCCGTACCCTAATCCTAACCCGTGCGTCAGCATGTACCCTGACACTAACACGTTTCTGTACCCTCACCGGTGCCCTAAACCTTACCGTTCCCTAACTCTAACCCTAGCCCGGAACAGAAACCTACCATCAACCCTACACCTTACCCTACACCGTACCCTAATCCTAATCCGTTCGCTGACACTGACCCATGCGTCAGCAAGTTCCCTGACCCTAACTCGTTTCCGTACCCTCACCTCTGTCCTAAACCTTGCCGTTCCCTAACCCTAACCCTAGCACGGAATGGAAACCTACCACAAAACCTACACCTTACCCTACGCCGTACCCAAATCCTAATCCGTACGCTTACACGGAGACGTGCGTCAGCACGTACGCTGACCCTAACACGTTTCCGTACACTCACCTGTGCCCTAAACCTTGCCGTTCCCTAACCCTAACCCTAGCCAGGAACGGAAAACTACCAACATCCCTACACCTTACCCTGCGCCGTACCCTAATCCTAATCTGTACGCTGACAATGACCCATGCGTCAGCACATAACCTGAACCTAACACGTTTCCG
This sequence comes from Mesoplodon densirostris, assembly GCF_025265405.1. Lineage (NCBI taxonomy): Eukaryota > Metazoa > Chordata > Mammalia > Artiodactyla > Ziphiidae > Mesoplodon > Mesoplodon densirostris. The sequence goes on along the minus strand of NC_082665.1, from coordinate 155,300,477 downwards.
TACCCTCACCTGTGCCCTAAACCTTGCCGTTCCCTAAGCCTAACCCTAGGCCGGCACGGAATTCTACCACCAAACCTACACGTTACCCTACTCCGTACCCTAATCCTAACCCGTGCGTCAGCATGTACCCTGACCCTAACACGTTTCCGTACCCTCACCTGTGTCCTAAACCTTGCCGTTCCCTAAACCTCACCCTAGCGTGGAATGGAAACCTACCACAAAACCTACACCTTACCCTACGCCATACCCTAATCCTAATCCGTACGCTGACACTGACTAGTGCGTCAGCAAGTACCCTGACCCTAACAAGTTTCTGTACCCAGACCTGTGTCCTAAACCTTGCCGTTCCCTAACCCTAACCCTAGCCCAAACGGAAACCTACCACCATCCCTACACCTTACCCTACGCCGTACCCTAATCCTAATCTGTACGCTGACAATGACCCGTGCGTCAGCACATACCATGACCCTAACACGTTTCCGTACCCTCTCCTGTGCCCTAAACCTTGCCGTTCCCTAAGCCTAACCCTAGGCCGGCACGGAATCCTACCACCAACCCTACACGTTACCCTACGCCGTACCCTAATCCTAACCCGTGCGTCAGCATGTACCCTGACCCTAACACGTTTCCGTACCCTCACCTGTGCCCTAAACCTTGCAGTTCCCTAACCCTAACCCTAGCCCGGAATGGAAACCTACCACCAACCCTACACCTTACCCTATGCCGTACCCTAATCCTAATCCGGACGCTGACACTGACGCGTGCGTCAGCACGCACCCTGACCCTAACATGTTTCCGTACACTCACCTGTGCCCTAAACCTTGCCGTTGCCTATCCCTAACCCTAAACCTGAACGGAAACCTACCACCATCCCTACACCTTACCCTACGCCGTACCCTAATCCTAATCTGTACGCAGACAATGACCCGTGCGTCAGCACATACCCTGACCCTAACACGTTTCTGTACCCTCACCTGTGCCCTAAACCTTGCCGTTCCCTAAGCCTAAACCTAGGCCTGCACGGAATCCTACCACCAACCCTACACGTTACCCTACGCCGTACCCTAATCCTAACCCGTGCATCAGCATGTACCTTGACCCTAACACGTTTCCGTACCCTCACCTGTGCCCTAAACCTTGCCATTCCCTAACCCTAACCCTAGCCCTGAATGGAAACCTACCACCAACCCTACACCTTACTCTATGCCGTACCCTAATCCTAATCCGTACGCTGACACTGACCCTTGCATCAGCAAGTACCCTGACCCTAACACGTTTCCGTATCCTCACCTATGTCCTAAACCTTGCCGTTCCCTAACCCTAACCCTAGCGTTGAATGGAAACCTACCACAAAACCTACACCTTACCCTACGCCATACCCTAATCCTAATCCGTACGCTGACACTGACCCGTGCGTCAGCACGTACCCTGACCCTAACATGTTTCCGTACACTCACCTGTGCCCTAAACCTTGCCGTTCCCTAACCCTAACCCTGGCCCGGAATGGAAACCTACCACCATCCCTACACCTTACCCTACACCGTACCCTAATCCTAATCAGTACGCTGACAATGACACATGTGTCAGCACATACCCTGACCCTAACACGTTTCCGTACCCTCACCTGTGCCCTAAACCTTGCCGTTCCCTAAGCCTAAACCTAGGCCGGCACGGAATTCTAACACCAAGCCTACACGTTACCCTACGCCGTACCCTAATCCTAACCCGTGCGTCAGCATGTACCCTGACCCTAACACGTTTCCGTACCCTCACCTGTGCCCTAAGCCTTGCCGTTCCCTAACCCTAACGCTAGCCCGGAACGGAAACCTACCACCAACCCTACACATTACCATACGCCGTACCCTAATCCTAACCCGTGCGTCAGCATGTACCCTGACACTAACACGTTTCTGTACCCTCACCGGTGCCCTAAACCTTACCGTTCCCTAACTCTAACCCTAGCCCGGAACAGAAACCTACCATCAACCCTACACCTTACCCTACACCGTACCCTAATCCTAATCCGTTCGCTGACACTGACCCGTGCGTCAGCAAGTTCCCTGACCCTAACACGTTTCCGTACCCTCACCTCTGTCCTAAACCTTGCCGTTCCCTAACCCTAACCCTAGCACGGAATGGAAACCTACCACAAAACCTACACCTTACCCTACGCCGTACCCAAATCCTAATCTGTACGCTTACACGGAGACATGCGTCAGCACGTACGCTGACCCTAACACGTTTCTGTACCCTCACCTGTGCCCTAAACCTTGCCGTTCCCTAAGCCTAAACCTAGGCCTGCAAGGAATCCTACCACCAACCCTACACGTTACCCTACGCCGTACCCTAATCCTAACCCGTGCATCAGCATGTACCTTGACCCTAACGCGTTTCCGTACCCTCACCTGTGCCCTAAACCTTGCCGTTCCCTAACCCTAACCCTAAACCTGAACGGAAACCTACCACCATCCCTACACCTTACCCTACGCCGTACCTTAATCCTAATCTGTACGCAGACAATGACCCGTGCGTCAGCAAGTACCCTGACCCTAACACGTTTCCGTATCCTCACCTGTGTCCTAAACCTTGCCGTTCCCTAACCCTAACCCTAGCGTTGAATGGAAACCTACCACAAAACCTACACCTTACCCTACGCCATACCCTAATCCTAATCAGTACGCTGACACTGACCCGTGCGTCAGCACGTACCCTGACCCTAACATGTTTCCGTACACTCACCTGTGCCCTAAACCTTGCCGTTCCCTAACCCTAACCCTAGCCCGGAATGGAAACCTACCACCATCCCTACACCTTACCCTACACCGTACCCTAATCCTAATCAGTACGCTGACAATGACACATGTGTCAGCACATACCCTGAACCTAACACGTTTCCGTACCCTCACCTGTGCCCTAAACCTTGCCGTTCCCTAAGCCTAACCCTAGTCCGGCACGGAAATCTACGACCAAACCTACACGTTACCCTACGCCGTACCCTAATCCTAACCCGTGCGTCAGCATGTACCCTGACCCTAACACGTTTCCATACCCTCACCTGTGCCCTAAACCTTGCCATTCCCTAACCCTAACCCTAGCCCGGAACGGAAACCTACCACCATCCCTATACCTTACCCTACACCGTACCCTAATCCTAATCTGTACGCTGACAATGACCCATGTGTCAGCACATACCCTGACCCTAACACGTTTCCGTACCCTCACCTGTGCCCTAAACCTTGCCGTTCTCTAAGCCTAACCCTAGACCGGCACGGAATTCTACCACCAAACCTACACGTTACCCTACTCCGTACCCTAATCCTAACCCGTACGTCAGCACATACCCTGACCCTAACACGTTTCCGTACCCTCACCTGTGCCCTAAACCTTGCCATTCCCTAAGCCTAACCCTAGGCCGGCACGGAATCCTACCACCAACCCTACATGTTACCCTACTCTGTACCCTAATCCTAAGCCGTGCGTCAGCATGTACCCTAACCCTAACACGTTTCCGTACCCTCACCTGTGCCCTAAACCTTGCCGTTCCCTAACCCTAACCCTAGCCCGGAACGGAAATCCCTACACCTTACCCTACGCCGTACCCTAATCATAATATGTACGCAGACAATGACCCGTGCGTCAGCACATACCCTGAACCTAACACGTTTCTGTACCCTCACCTGTGCCCTAAACCTTGCCGTTCCCTAAGCCTAACCCTAGGCCGGCACGGAATCCTACCACCAACCCTACACGTTACCCTACGCCGTACCCTAATCCTAACCCGTGCGTCAGCATGTACCCTGACCCTAACACGTTTCCGTACCCTCACCTGTGCCCTAAGCCTTGCCGTTCCCTAACCCTAACGCTAGCCCGGAACGGAAACCTACCACCAACCCTACACATTACCATACGCCGTACCCTAATCCTAACCCGTGCGTCAGCATGTACCCTGACACTAACACGTTTCTGTACCCTCACCGGTGCCCTAAACCTTACCGTTCCCTAACCCTAACCCTAGCCCGGAACAGAAACGTACCACCAACCCTGCACCTTACCCTACACCGTACCCTAATCCTAATCCGTTTCCTGACACTGACCCATGCGTCAGCAAGTTCCCTGACCCTAACACGTTTCCGTACCCTCACCTCTGTCTAAACCTTGCCGTTCCCTAACCCTAACCCTAGCGCGGAATGGAAACCTACCACAAAACCTACACCTTACCCTACGCCGTACCCAAATCCTAATCCGTACGCTTACACGGAGACGTGCATCAGCACGTACGCTGACCCTAACACGTTTCCGTACACTCACCTGTGCCCTAAACCTTGCCGTTCCCTAACCCTAACCCTAGCCAGGAACGGAAAACTACCACCATCCCTACACCTTACCCTACGCCATACCCTAATCCTAATCTGTACGCTGACAATGACCCATGCGTCAGCACATACCCTGAACCTAACACGTTTCCGTACCCTCACCTGTGCCCTAAACCTTGCCATTCCCTAAGCCTAACCCTAGGCTGGCACGGAATCCTACCACCAACCCTACACGTTACCCTACTCTGTACCCTAATCCTAACCCGTGCGTCAGCATGTACCCTAACCCTAACACGTTTCCGTACCCTCACCTGTGCCCTAAACCTTGCCGTTCCCTAACCCTAACCCTAGCCCGGAACGGAAACCTACCACCATCCCTACACCTTACCCTATGCCGTACCCTAATCCTAATCTGTACGCTGACAATGACCCGTGCGTCAGCACATACCCTGACCCTAACACGTTTCCGTACCCTCACCTGTGCCCTAAACCTTGCCGTTCCCTAAGCCTAACCCTAGGCCGGCACGGATTCCTACCACCAACCCTACACGTTACCCTAAGCCGTACCCTAATCCTAACCCGTGCGTCAGCATGTACCCTGACCCTAACACGTTTCCGTACCCTCACCTGTGCCCTAAGCCTTGCCGTTCCATAACCCTAACCCTAGCCCGGAACGGAAACCTACCACCAACCCTACACATTACCATACGCCGTACCCTAATCCTAACCCGTGCGTCAGCATGTACCCTGACACTAACACGTTTCTGTACCCTCACCGGTGCCCTAAACCTTACCGTTCCCTAACCCTAACCCTAGCCCGGAACAGAAACGTACCACCAACCCTACACCTTACCCTACACCGTACCCTAATCCTAATCCGTTCGCTGACACTGACCCATGCGTCAGCAAGTTCCCTGACCCTAACACGTTTCCGTACCCTCACCTCTGTCCTAAACCTTGCCGTTCACTAACCCTAACCCTAGCGTGGAATGGAAACCTACCACAAAACCTACACCTTACCCTACGCCGTACCCAAATCCTAATCCGTACGCTTACACGGAGACGTGCGTCAGCACGTACGCTGACCCTAACACGTTTCCGTACACTCACCTGTGCCCTGAACCTTGCCGTTCCCTAGCCCTAACCCTAGCCAGGAACGGAAAACTACCACCATCCCTACACCTTACCTTACGCCGTACCCTAATCCTAATCTGTACGCCGACAATGACCAATGCGTCAGCACATACCCTGAACCTAACACGTTTCCGTACCCTCACCTGTGCCCTAAACCTTGCCATTCCCTAAGCCTCACCCTAGGCCGGCACGGAATCCTACCACCAAACCTACACGTTACCCTACTCTGTACCCTAATCCTAAGCCGTGCGTCAGCATGTACCCTAACCCTAACACGTTTCTGTACCCTCACCTGTGCCCTAAACCTTGCCGTTCCCTAACCCTAACCCTAGCCCAGAACGGAAACCTACCACCATCCCTACACCTTACCCTATGCCGTACCCTAATCCTAATCTGTATGCTGACAATGACCCGTGCGTCAGCTCATACCCTGACCCTAACACGTTTCCGTACCCTCACCTGTGCCCTAAACCTTGCCGTTCCCTAAGCCTAACCCTAGGCCGGCACGGAATCCTACCACCAACCCTACACGTTACCCTACGCCGTACCCTAATCCTAACCCGTGCGTCAGCATGTACCCTAAACTAACACGTTTCCGTACCCTCACCTGTGCCCTAAACCTTGCAGTTCCCTAACCCTAACCCTAGCCCGGAATGGAAACCTACCACCAACCCTACACCTTACCCTACGCCGTACCCTAATCCTAATCCAGACACTGACACTGACGCGTGCGTCAGCACATACCCTGACCCTAACATGTTTCCGTACACTCACCTGTGCCCTAAACCTTGCCGTTCCCTAACCCTAACCCTAGCCCGGAACGGAAACCTACCACCATCCCTACACCTTACCCTACACCGTACCCTAATCCTAATCCGTACGCTGACACTGACCCGTGCGTCAGCACGTACCCTGACCCTAACATGTTTCCGTACACTCACCGGTGCCCAAAACCTTGCCGTTCCCTAACCCTAACCCTAGCCCGGAACGGAAATCCCTACACCTTACCCTATGCCGTACCCTAATCATAATATGTACGCAAACAATGACCCGTGCGTCAGCACATACCCTGACCCTAACACGTTTCCGTACCCTCACCTGTGCCCTAAACCTTGCCGTTCCCTAAGCCTAACCCTAGGCCGGCACGGAATCCTACCACCAACCCTACACGTTACCCTACACCGTACCCTAATCCTAACCCGTGCGTCAGCATGTACCCTGACCCTAACACGTTTCCGTACCCTCACCTGTGCCCTAAACCTTGCAGTTCCCTAACCCTAACCCTAGCCCGGAATGGAAACCTACCACCAACCCTACACCTTACCCTAAGCCGTACCCTAATCCTAATCCAGACGCTCAAACTGACGCGTGCGTCAGCACGTACCCTGACCCTAACATGTTTCCGTACACTCACCTGTGCCCTAAACCTTGCTGTTAGCTAACCCTAACCCTAAACCTGAACGGAAACCTACCAGCATCCCTACACCTTACCCTACGCCGTACCCTAATCCTAATCCGTACGCTGACACTGACCCTTGCGTCAGCAAGTACCCTGACCCTAACACGTTTCCGTATCCTCACCTGTGTCCTAAACCTTGCCGTTCCCTAACCCTAAACCTAGAGTTGAATGGAAACCTACCAAAAAAGCTACACCTTACCCTACGCCATACCCTAATCCTAATCCGTACGCTGACACTGACCCGTGCCTCAGCACGTACCCTGACCCTAACATGTTTCCGTACACTCACCTGTGCCCTAAACCTTGCCGTTCCCTAACCCTAACCCTAGCCCGGAACGGAAACCTACCACCATCCCTACACCTTACCCTACACCGTACCCTAATCCTAATCCGTACGCTGACACTGACCCGTGCGTCAGCACGTACCCTGACCCTAACATGTTTCCGTACACTCACCGCTGCCCAAAACCTTGCCGTTCCCTAACCCTAACCCTAGCCAGGAACGGAAATCCCTACACCTTATCCTACGCCGTACCCTAATCATAATATGTTCGCAGACAATGACCCGTGCGTCAGCACATACCCTGACCCTAACACGTTTCTGTACCCTCACCTGTGCCCTAAACCTTGCCGTTCCCTAAGCCTAACCCTAGGCCGGCACGGAATCCGACCACCAACCCTACACGTTACCCTACGCCGTACCCTAATCCTAACCCGTGCGTCAGCATGTACCCTGACCCTAACACGTTTCCGTACCCTCACCTGTGCCCTAAGCCTTGCCGTTCCCTAACCCTAACGCTAGCCCGGAACGGAAACGTACCACCAACCCTACACATTACCATACGCCGTACCCTAATCCTAACCCGTGCGTCAGCATGTACCCTGACACTAACACGTTTCTGTACCCTCACCGGTGCCCTAAACCTTACCGTTCCCTAACCCTAACCCTAGCCCGGAACAGAAACGTACCACCAACCCTGCACCTTACCCTACACCGTACCCTAATCCTAATCCGTTTCCTGACCCTGACCCATGCGTCAGCAAGTTCCCTGACCCTAACACGTTTCCGTACCCTCACCTCTGTCCTAAACCTTGCCGTTCCCTAACCCTAACCCTAGCGCGGAATGGAAACCTACCACAAAACCTACACCTTACCCTACGCCGTACCCAAATCCTAATCCGTACGCTTACACGGAGACGTGCGTCAGCACGTACGCTGACCCTAACACGTTTCCGTACACTCACCTGTGCCCTAAAGCTTGCCATTCCCTAACCCTAACCCTAGCCAGGAACGGAAAACTACCACCATCCCTACACCTTACCCTACGCCGTACCCTAATCCTAATCTGTACGCTGACAATGACCCATGCGTCAGCACATACCCTGAACCTAACACGTTTCCGTACCCTCACCTGTGCCCTAAACCTTGCCATTCCCTAAGCCTAAACCTAGGCTGGCACGGAATCCTACCACCAACCCTACACGTTACCCTACTCTGTACCCTAATCCTAACCCGTGCGTCAGTATGTACCCTAACCCTAACACGTTTCCGTACCCTCACCTGTGCCCTAAACCTTGCCGTTCCCTAACCCTAACCCTAGCCCGGAACGGAAACCTACCACCATCCCTACACCTTACCCTACACCGTACCCTAATCCTAATCCGTACGCTGACACTGACCCGTGCGTCAGCACGTACCCTGACCCTAACATGTTTCCGTACACTCACCGCTGCCCAAAACCTTGCCGTTCCCTAACCCTAACCCTAGCCAGGAACGGAAATCCCTACACCTTATCCTACGCCGTACCCTAATCATAATATGTTCGCAGACAATGACCCGTGCGTCAGCACATACCCTGACCCTAACACGTTTCTGTACCCTCACCTGTGCCCTAAACCTTGCCGTTCCCTAAGCCTAACCCTAGGCCGGCACGGAATCCGACCACCAACCCTACACGTTACCCTACGCCGTACCCTAATCCTAACCCGTGCGTCAGCATGTACCCTGACCCTAACACGTTTCCGTACCCTCACCTGTGCCCTAAGCCTTGCCGTTCCCTAACCCTAACGCTAGCCCGGAACGGAAACGTACCACCAACCCTACACATTACCATACGCCGTACCCTAATCCTAACCCGTGCGTCAGCATGTACCCTGACACTAACACGTTTCTGTACCCTCACCGGTGCCCTAAACCTTACCGTTCCCTAACCCTAAACCTAGCCCGGAACAGAAACGTACCACCAACCCTGCACCTTACCCTACACCGTACCCTAATCCTAATCCGTTTCCTGACCCTGACCCATGCGTCAGCAAGTTCCCTGACCCTAACACGTTTCCGTACCCTCACCTCTGTCCTAAACCTTGCCGTTCCCTAACCCTAACCCTAGCGCGGAATGGAAACCTACCACAAAACCTACACCTTACCCTACGCCGTACCCAAATCCTAATCCGTACGCTTACACGGAGACGTGCGTCAGCACGTACGCTGACCCTAACACGTTTCCGTACACTCACCTGTGCCCTAAAGCTTGCCATTCCCTAACCCTAACCCTAGCCAGGAACGGAAAACTACCACCATCCCTACACCTTACCCTACGCCGTACCCTAATCCTAATCTGTACGCTGACAATGACCCATGCGTCAGCACATACCCTGAACCTAACACGTTTCCGTACCCTCACCTGTGCCCTAAACCTTGCCATTCCCTAAGCCTAACCCTAGGCTGGCACGGAATCCTACCACCAACCCTACACGTTACCCTACTCTGTACCCTAATCCTAACCCGTGCGTCAGTATGTACCCTAACCCTAACACGTTTCCGTACCCTCACCTGTGCCCTAAACCTTGCCGTTCCCTAACCCTAACCCTAAACCTGAACGGAAACCTACCACCATCCCTACACCTTACCCTACGCCGTACCCTAATCCTAATCTGTACGCAGACAATGACCCGTGCGTCAGCACATACCCTGACCCTAACACGTTTCTGTACCCTCACCTGTGCCCTAAACCTTGCCGTTCCCTAAGCCTAAACCTAGGCCTGCAAGGAATCCTACCACCAACCCTACACGTTACCCTACGCCGTACCCTAATCCTAACCCGTGCATCAGCATATACCTTGACCCTAACGCGTTTCCGTACCCTCACCTGTGCCCTAAACCTTGCCATTCCCTAACCCTAACCCTAGCCCTGAATGGAAACCTACCACCAACCCTACACCTTACTCTATGCCGTACCCTAATCCTAATCCGTACGCTGACACTGACCCTTGCGTCAGCAAGTACCCTGACCCTAACACGTTTCCGTATCCTCACCTGTGTCCTAAACCTTGCCGTTCCCTAACCCTAACCCTAGCGTTGAATGGAAACCTACCACAAAACCTACACCTTACCCTACGCCATACCCTAATCCTAATCAGTACGCTGACACTGACCCGTGCGTCAGCACGTACCCTGACCCTAACATGTTTCCGTACACTCACCTGTGCCCTAAACCTTGCCGTTCCCTAACCCTAACCCTAGCCCGGAATGGAAACCTACCACCATCCCTACACCGTACCCTAATCCTAATCAGTACGCTGACAATGACACATGTGTCAGCACATACCCTGAACCTAACACGTTTCCGTACCCTCACCTGTGCCCTAAACCTTGCCGTTCCCTAAGCCTAACCCTAGGCCGGCACGGAATTCTACCACCAAGCCTACACGTTACCCTACGCCGTACCCTAATCCTAACCCGTGCGTCAGCATGTACCCTGACCCTAACACGTTTCCATACCCTCACCTGTGCCCTAAACCTTGCCATTCCCTAACCCTAACCCTAGCCCGGAACGGAAACCTACCACCATCCCTATACCTTACCCTACACCGTACCCTAATCCTAATCTGTACGCTGACAATGACCCATGTGTCAGCACATACCCTGACCCTAACACGTTTCCGTACCCTCACCTGTGCCCTAAACCTTGCCGTTCTCTAAGCCTAACCCTAGACCGGCACGGAATTCTACCACCAAACCTACACGTTACCCTACTCCGTACCCTAATCCTAACCCGTGCGTCAGCACATACCCTGACCCTAACACGTTTCCGTACCCTCACCTGTGCCCTAAACCTTGCCGTTCCCTAAGCCTAACCCTAGGCTGGCACGGAATCCTACCACCAAACCTACACGTTACCCTACACCGTACCCTAATCCAAACCCGTGCGTCAGCATGTACCCTGACCCTAACACGTTTCCGTACCCTCACCTGTGCCCTAAACCTTGCAGTTCCCTAACCCTAACCCTAGCCCGGAATGGAAACCTACCACCAACCCTACACCTTACCCTACGCCGTACCCTAATCCTACTCCGTACGCTGACACTGACCCGTTCGTCAACACATACCCTGACCCTAACATGTTTCCGTACACTCACCGGTGCCCAAAACCTTGCCGTTCCCTAACCCTAACCCTAGCCCGGAACGGAAATCCCTACACCTTACCCTACGCCGTACCCAAATCCTAATCCGTACGCTTACACGGAGACGTGCGTCAGCACGTACGCTGACCCTAACACGTTTCCGTACACTCACCTGTGCCCTAAACCTTGCCATTCCCTAACCCTAACCCTAGCCAGGAACGGAAAACTACCACCATCCCTACACCTTACCCTACGCCGTACCCTAATCCTAATCTGTACGCTGACAATGACCCATGCGTCAGCACATACCCTGAACCTAACACGTTTCCGTACCCTCACCTGTGCCCTAAACCTTGCCATTCCCTAAGCCTAACCCTAGGCTGGCACGGAATCCTACCACCAACCCTACACGTTACCCTACTCTGTACCCTAATCCTAACCCGTGCGTCAGTATGTACCCTAACCCTAACACGTTTCCGTACCCTCACCTGTGCCCTAAACCTTGCCGTTCCCTAACCCTAACCCTAGCCCGGAACGGAAACCTACCACCATCCCTACACCTTACCCTACGTCGTACCCTAATCCTAATCTGTACGCTGACAATGACCCGTGCGTCAGCACATACCCTGACCCTAACACGTTTCCGTACCCTCACCTGTGCCCTAAACCTTGCCGTTCCCTAAGCCTAACCCTAGGCCGGCACGGAATCCTACCACCAACCCTACACGTTACCCTACGCCGTACCCTAATCCTAACCCGTGCGTCAGCATGTACCCTGAGCCTAACACGTTTCCGTACCCTCACCTGTGCCCTAAACCTTGCAGTTCCCTAACCCTAACCCTAGCCCGGAATGGAAACCTACCACCAACCCTACACCTTACCCTACGCCGTACCCTAATCCTAATCCAGACGCTGACACTGACGCGTGCGTCAGCACGCACCCTGACCCTAACATGTTTCCGTACACTCACCTGTGCCCTAAACCTTGCCGTTCCCTAACCCTAACCGTAAACCTGAACGGAAACCTACCACGATCCCTACACCTTAACCTACGCCGTACCCTAATCCTAATCAGTACGCTGACAATGACACATGTGTCAGCACATACCCTGAACCTAACACGTTTCCGTACCCTCACCTGTGCCCTAAACCTTGCCGTTCCCTAAGCCTAACCCTAGGCCGGCACGGAATTCTACCACCAAACCTACACGTTACCCTACTCCATACCCTAATCCTAACCCGTGCGTCAGCATGTACCCTGACCCTAACACGTTTCCGTACCCTCACCTGTGTCCTAAACCTTGCCGTTCCCTAAACCTCACCCTAGCGTGGAATGGAAACCTACCACAAAACCTACACCTTACCCTACGCCATACCCTAATCCTAATCCGTACGCTGACACTGACTAGTGCGTCAGCAAGTACCCTGACCCTAACAAGTTTCTGTACCCACACCTGTGTCCTAAACCTTGCCGTTCCCTAACCCTAACCCTAGCCCAAACGGAAACCTACCACCATCCCTACACCTTACCCTACGCCGTACCCTAATCCTAATCTGTACGCTGACAATGACCCGTGCGTCAGCACATACCCTGACCCTAACACGTTTCCGTACCCTCACCTGTGCCCTAAAACTTGCCGTTCCCTAAGCCTAACCCTAGGCCGGCACGGAATCCTACCACCAACCCTACACGTTACCCTACGCCGTACCCTAATCCTAACCCGTGCGTCAGCATGTACCCTGACCCTAACACGTTTCCGTACCCTCACCTCTGTCCTAAACCTTGCCGTTCCCTAACCCTAACCCTAGCGCGGAATGGAAACCTACCACAAAACCTACACCTTACCCTACGCCGTACCCAAATCCTAATCCGTACGCTTACACGGAGACGTGCGTCAGCACGTACGCTGACCCTAACACGTTTCCGTACACTCACCTGTGCCCTAAACCTTGCCGTTCCCTAAGCCTAACCCTAGGCCGGCACGGAATCCTACCACCAACCCTACACGTTACCCTACGCCGTACCCTAATCCTAACCCGTGCGTCAGCATGTACCCTGACCCTAACACGTTTCCGTACCCTCACCTGTGCCCTAAGCCTTGCCGTTCCATAACCCTAACGCTAGCCCGGAACGGAAACCTACCACCAACCCTACACATTACCATACGCCGTACCCTAATCCTAACCCGTGCGTCAGCATGTACCCTGACACTAACACGTTTCTGTACCCTCACCGGTGCCCTAAACCTTACCGTTCCCTAACCCTAACCCTAGCCCGGAACAGAAACGTACCACCAACCCTGCACCTTACCCTACACCGTACCCTAATCCTAATCCGTTTCCTGACACTGACCCATGCGTCAGCAAGTTCCCTGACCCTAACACGTTTCTGTACCCTCACCTCTGTCCTAAACCTTGCCGTTCCCTAACCCTAACCCTAGCGCGGAATGGAAACCTACCACAAAACCTACACCTTACCCTACGCCGTACCCAAATCCTAATCCGTACGCTTACACGGAGACGTGCGTCAGCACGTACGCTGACCCTAACACGTTTCCGTACACTCACCTGTGCCCTAAACCTTGCCGTTCCCTAACCCTAACCCTAGCCAGGAACGGAAAACTACCACCATCCCTACACCTTACCCTACGCCGTACCCTAATCCTAACCCGTGCGTCAGCATGTACCCTGACCCTAACACGTTTCCGTACCCTCACCTGTGCCCTAAGCCTTGCCGTTCCATAACCCTAACGCTAGCCCGGAACGGAAACCTACCACCAACCCTACACATTACCATACGCCGTACCCTAATCCTAACCCGTGCGTCAGCATGTACCCTGACACTAACACGTTTCTGTACCCTCACCGGTGCCCTAAACCTTACCGTTCCCTAACCCTAACCCTAGCCCGGAACAGAAACGTACCACCAACCCTGCACCTTACCCTACACCGTACCCTAATCCTAATCCGTTTCCTGACACTGACCCATGCGTCAGCAAGTTCCCTGACCCTAACACGTTTCTGTACCCTCACCTCTGTCCTAAACCTTGCCGTTCCCTAACCCTAACCCTAGCGCGGAATGGAAACCTACCACAAAACCTACACCTTACCCTACGCCGTACCCAAATCCTAATCCGTACGCTTACACGGAGACGTGCGTCAGCACGTACGCTGACCCTAACACGTTTCCGTACACTCACCTGTGCCCTAAACCTTGCCGTTCCCTAACCCTAACCCTAGCCAGGAACGGAAAACTACCACCATCCCTACACCTTACCCTACGCCGTACCCTAATCCTAATCTGTACGCTGACAATGACCCATGCGTCAGCACATACCCTGAACCTAACACGTTTCCGTACCCTCACCTGTGCCCTAAACCTTGCCATTCCCTAAGCCTAACCCTAGGCTGGCACGGAATCCTACCACCAACCCTACACGTTACCCTACTCTGTACCCTAATCCTAACCCGTGCGTCAGCATGTACCCTAACCCTAACACGTTTCCGTACCCTCACCTGTGCCCTAAACCTTGCCGTTCCCTAACCCTAACCCTAAACCTGAACGGAAACCTACCACCATCCCTACACCTTACCCTACGCCGTACCCTAATCCTAATCTGTACGCAGACAATGACCCGTGCGTCAGCACATACCCTGACCCTAACACGTTTCTGTACCCTCACCTGTGCCCTAAACCTTGCCGTTCCCTAAGCCTAAACCTAGGCCTGCAAGGAATCCTACCACCAACCCTACACGTTACCCTACGCCGTACCCTAATCCTAACCCGTGCATCAGCATGTACCTTGACCCTAACACGTTTCCGTACCCTCACCTGTGCCCTAAACCTTGCCATTCCCTAACCCTAACCCTAGCCCTGAATGGAAACCTACCACCAACCCTACACCTTACTCTATGCCGTACCCTAATCCTAATCCGTACGCTGACACTGACCCTTGCGTCAGCAAGTACCCTGACCCTAACACGTTTCCGTATCCTCACCTGTGTCCTAAACCTTGCCGTTCCCTAACCCTAACCCTAGCGTTGAATGGAAAACTACCACAAAACCTACACCTTACCCTACGCCATACCCTAATCCTAATCCGTACGCTGACACTGACCCGTGCGTCAGCACGTACCCTGACCCTAACATGTTTCCGTACACTCACCTGTGCCCTAAACCTTGCCGTTCCCTAACCCTAACCCTAGCCCGGAATGGAAACCTACCACCATCCCTACACCTTACCCTACACCGTACCCTAATCCTAATCAGTACGCTGACAATGACACATGTGTCAGCACATACCCTGAACCTAACACGTTTCCGTACCCTCACCTGTGCCCTAAACCTTGCCGTTCCCTAAGCCTAACCCTAGGCCGGCACGGAATTATACCACCAAGCCTACACGTTACCCTACGCCGTACCCTAATCCTGACCCGTGCGTCAGCATGTACCCTGACCCTAACACGTTTCCATACCCTCACCTGTGCCCTAAACCTTGCCATTCCCTAACCCTAACCCTAGCCCGAAACGGAAACCTACCACCATCCCTATACCTTACCCTACACCGTACCCTAATCCTAATCTGTACGCTGACAATGACCCATGTGTCAGCACATACCCTGACCCTAACACGTTTCCGTACCCTCACCTGTGCCCTAAACCTTGCCGTTCCCTAAGCCTAACCCTAGGCCGGCACGGAATTCTACCACCAAACCTACACGTTACCCTACTCCGTACCCTAATCCTAACCCGTGCGTCAGCACATACCCTGACCCTAACACGTTTCCGTACCCTCACCTGTGCCCTAAACCTTGCCGTTCCCTAAGCCTAACCCTAGGCTGGCACGGAATCCTACCACCAAACCTACACGTTACCCTACACCGTACCCTAATCCAAACCCGTGCGTCAGCATGTACCCTGACCCTAACACGTTTCCGTACCCTCACCTGTGCCCTAAACCTTGCAGTTCCCTAACCCTAACCCTAGCCCGGAATGGAAACCTACCACCAACCCTACACCTTACCCTACGCCGTACCCTAATCCTAATCCGTACGCTGACACTGACCTGTGCGTCAACACGTACCCTGACCCTAACATGTTTCCATACACTCACCGGTGCCCAAAACCTTGCCGTTCCCTAACCCTAACCCTAGCCCGGAACGGAAATCCCTACAGCTTACCCTACGCCGTACCCTAATCATAATATGTACGCAAACAATGACCCGTGCGTCAGCACATACCCTGACCCTAACACGTTTCTGTACCCTCACCTGTGCCCTAAACCTTGCCGTTCCCTAAGCCTAACCCTAGGCCGGCACGGAATCCTACCACCAACCCTACACGTTACCCTACGCCATACCCTAATACTAACCCGTGCGTCAGCATGTACCCTGACCCTAACACGTTTCCGTACCCTCACCTGTGCCCTAAGCCTTGCCGTTCCCTAACCCTAACGCTAGCCCGGAACGGAAACCTACCACCAACCCTACACATTACCATACGCCGTACCCTAATCCTAACCCGTGCGTCAGCATGTACCCTGACACTAACACGTTTCTGTACCCTCACTGGTGCCCTAAACCTTACCGTTCCCTAACCCTAACCCTAGCCCGGAACAGAAACCTACCATCAACCCTACACCTTACCCTACACCGTACCCTAATCCTAATCCGTTCGCTGACACTGACCCGTGCGTCAGCAAGTTCCCTGACCCTAACACGTTTCCGTACCCTCACCTCTGTCCTAAACCTTGCCGTTCCCTAACCCTAACCCTAGCACGGAATGGAAATCTACCACAAAACCTACACCTTACCCTACGCCGTACCCAAATCCTAATCCGTACGCTTACACGGAGACGTGCGTCAGCATGTACGCTGACCCTAACACGTTTCCGTACACTCACCTGTGCCCTAAACCTTGCCATTCCCTAACCCTAACCCTAGCCAGGAACGGAAAACTACCACCATCCCTACACCTTACCCTGCGCCGTACCCTAATCCTAATCTGTACGCTGACAATGACCCATGCGTCAGCACATACCCTGAACCTAACACGTTTCCGTACCCTCACCTGTGCCCTAAACCTTGCCGTTCCCTAAGCCTAACCCTAGGCCGGCACGGAATTCTACCACCAAACCTACACGTTACCCTACTCCGTACCCTAATCCTAACCCGTGCGTCAGCATGTACCCTGACCGTAACACGTTTCTGTACCCTCACCTGTGTCCTAAACCTTGCCGTTCCCTAAACCTCACCCTAGCGTGGAATGGAAACCTACCACAAAACCTACACCTTACCCTACGCCATACCCTAATCCTAATCCGTACGCTGACACTGACTAGTGCGTCAGCAATTACCCTGACCCTAACAAGTTTCTGTACCCACACCTGTGTCCTAAACCTTGCCGTTCCCTAACCCTAACCCTAGCCCAAACGGAAACCTACCACCATCCCTACACCTTACCCTACGCCGTACCCTAATCCTAATCTGTACGCTGACAATGACCCGTGCGTCAGCACATACCCTGACCCTAACACGTTTCCGTACCCTCACCTGTGCCCTAAACCTTGCCGTTCCCTAAGCCTAACCCTAGGCCGGCACGGAATTCTACCACCAACCCTACACGTTACCCTATGCCGTACCCTAATCCTAACCCGTGCGTCAGCATGTACCCTGACCCTAACACGTTTCCGTACCCTCACCTGTGCCCTAAACCTTGCAGTTCCCTAACCCTAACCCTAGCCCGGAATGGAAACCTACCACCAACCCTACACCTTACCCTACGCCGTACCCTAATCCTAATCCAGACGCTGACACTGACGCGTGCGTCAGCACGCACCCTGACCCTAACATGTTTCCGTACACTCACCTGTGCCCTAAACCTTGCCGTTCCCTAACCCTAACCCTAAACCTGAACGGAAACCTACCACCATCCCTACACCTTACCCTACGCCGTACCCTAATCCTAATCTGTACGCAGACAATGACCCGTGCGTCAGCACATACCCTGACCCTAACACGTTTCTGTACCCTCACCTGTGCCCTAAACCTTGCCGTTCCCTAAGCCTAAACCTAGGCCTGCACGGAATCCTACCACCAACCCTACACGTTACCCTACGCCGTACCCTAATCCTAACCCGTGCATCAGCATGTACCTTGACCCTAACACGTTTCCATACCCTCACCTGTGCCATAAACCTTGCCATTCCCTAAACCTCACCCTAGCGTGGAATGGAAACCTACCACAAAACCTACACCTTACCCTAAGCCATACCCTAATCCTAATCCGTACGCTGACACTGACTAGTGCGTCAGCAAGTACCCTGACCCTAACAAGTTTCTGTACCCACACCTGTGTCCTAAACCTTGCCGTTCCCTAACCCTAACCCTAGCCCAAACGGAAACCTACCACCATCCCTACACCTTACCCTACGCCGTACCCTAATCCTAATCTGTACGCTGACAATGACCCGTGCGTCAGCACATACCCTGACCCTAACACGTTTCCGTACCCTCACCTGTGCCCTAAACCTTGCCGTTCCCTAAGCCTAACCCTAGGCCGGCACGGAATTCTACCACCAACCCTACACGTTACCCTATGCCGTACCCTAATCCTAACCCGTGCGTCAGCATGTACCCTGACCCTAACACGTTTCCGTACCCTCACCTGTGCCCTAAACCTTGCAGTTCCCTAACCCTAACCCTAGCCCGGAATGGAAACCTACCACCAACCCTACACCTTACCCTACGCCGTACCCTAATCCTAATCCAGACGCTGACACTGACGCGTGCGTCAGCACGCACCCTGACCCTAACATGTTTCCGTACACTCACCTGTGCCCTAAACCTTGCCGTTCCCTAACCCTAACCCTAAACCTGAACGGAAACCTACCACCATCCCTACACCTTACCCTATGCCGTACCCTAATCCTAATCTGTACGCAGACAATGACCCGTGCGTCAGCACATACCCTGACCCTAACACGTTTCTGTACCCTCACCTGTGCCCTAAACCTTGCCGTTCCCTAAGCCTAAACCTAGGCCTGCACGGAATCCTACCACCAACCCTACACGTTACCCTACGCCGTACCCTAATCCTAATCCAGACGCTGACACTGACGCGTGCGTCAGCACGCACCCTGACCCTAACATGTTTCCGTACACTCACCTGTGCCCTAAACCTTGCCATTCCCTAACCCTAACCCTAGCCCTGAATGGAAACCTACCACCAACCCTACACCTTACTCTATGCCGTACCCTAATCCTAATCCGTACGCTGACACTGACCCTTGCGTCAGCAAGTACCCTGACCCTAACACGTTTCCGTATCCTCACCTGTGTCCTAAACCTTGCCGTTCCCTAACCCTAACCCTAGCGTTGAATGGAAACCTACCACAAAACCTACACCTTACCCTACGCCATATCCTAATCCTAATCCGTACGCTGACACTGACCCGTGCGTCAGCACGTACCCTGAACCTAACACGTTTCCGTACCCTCACCTGTGCCCTAAACCTTGCCGTTCCCTAAGCCTAACCCTAGGCCGGCACGGAATTCTACCACCAAGCCTACACGTTACCCTACGCCGTACCCTAATCCTAACCCGTGCGTCAGCATGTACCCTGACCCTAACACGTTTCCATACCCTCACCTGTGCCCTAAACCTTGCCATTCCCTAACCCTAACCCTAGCCCGGAACGGAAACCTACCACCATCCCTACACCTTACCCTACACCGTACCATACACCGTACCCTAATCCTAATCTGTACGCTGACAATGACCCATGTGTCAGCACATACCCTGACCCTAACACGTTTCCGTACCCTCACATGTGCCCTAAACTTTGCCGTTCCCTAAGGCTAACCCTAGGCCGGCACGGAATTCTACCACCAAACCTACACGTTACCCTACTCCGTACCCTAATCCTAACCCTTGCGTCAGCACATACCCTGACCCTAACACGTTTCCGTACCCTCACCTGTGCCCTAAACCTTGCCGTTCCCTAAGCCTAACCCTAGGCTGGCACGGAATCCTACCACCAAACCTACACGTTACCCTACACCGTACCCTAATCCAAACCCGTGCGTCAGCATGTACCCTGACCCTAACACGTTTCCGTACCCTCACCTGTGCCCTAAACCTTGCAGTTCCCTAACCCTAACCCTAGCCCGGAATGGAAACCTACCACCAACCCTACACCTTACCCTACGCCGTACCCTAATCCTAATCCGTACGCTGACACTGACCTGTGCGTCAACACGTACCCTGACCCTAACATGTTTCCATACACTCACCGGTGCCCAAAACCTTGCCGTTCCCTAACCCTAACCCTAGCCCGGAACGGAAATCCCTACAGCTTACCCTACGCCGTACCCTAATCATAATATGTACGCAAACAATGACCCGTGCGTCAGCACATACCCTGACCCTAACACGTTTCTGTACCCTCACCTGTGCCCTAAACCTTGCCGTTCCCTAAGCCTAACCCTAGGCCGGCACGGAATCCTACCACCAACCCTACACGTTACCCTACGCCATACCCTAATACTAACCCGTGCGTCAGCATGTACCCTGACCCTAACACGTTTCCGTACCCTCACCTGTGCCCTAAGCCTTGCCGTTCCCTAACCCTAACGCTAGCCCGGAACGGAAACCTACCACCAACCCTACACATTACCATACGCCGTACCCTAATCCTAACCCGTGCGTCAGCATGTACCCTGACACTAACACGTTTCTGTACCCTCACCGGTGCCCTAAACCTTACCGTTCCCTAACCCTAACCCTAGCCCGGAACAGAAACCTACCATCAACCCTACACCTTACCCTACACCGTACCCTAATCCTAATCCGTTCGCTGACACTGACCCGTGCGTCAGCAAGTTCCCTGACCCTAACACGTTTCCGTACCCTCACCTCTGTCCTAAACCTTGCCGTTCCCTAACCCTAACCCTAGCACGGAATGGAAATCTACCACAAAACCTACACCTTACCCTACGCCGTACCCAAATCCTAATCCGTACGCTTACACGGAGACGTGCGTCAGCATGTACGCTGACCCTAACACGTTTCCGTACACTCACCTGTGCCCTAAACCTTGCCATTCCCTAACCCTAACCCTAGCCAGGAACGGAAAACTACCACCATCCCTACACCTTACCCTGCGCCGTACCCTAATCCTAATCTGTACGCTGACAATGACCCATGCGTCAGCACATACCCTGAACCTAACACGTTTCCGTACCCTCACCTGTGCCCTAAACCTTGCCGTTCCCTAAGCCTAACCCTAGGCCGGCACGGAATTCTACCACCAAACCTACACGTTACCCTACTCCGTACCCTAATCCTAACCCGTGCGTCAGCATGTACCCTGACCGTAACACGTTTCCGTACCCTCACCTGTGTCCTAAACCTTGCCGTTCCCTAAACCTCACCCTAGCGTGGAATGGAAACCTACCACAAAACCTACACCTTACCCTACGCCATACCCTAATCCTAATCCGTACGCTGACACTGACTAGTGCGTCAGCAATTACCCTGACCCTAACAAGTTTCTGTACCCACACCTGTGTCCTAAACCTTGCCGTTCCCTAACCCTAACCCTAGCCCAAACGGAAACCTACCACCATCCCTACACCTTACCCTACGCCGTACCCTAATCCTAATCTGTACGCTGACAATGACCCGTGCGTCAGCACATACCCTGACCCTAACACGTTTCCGTACCCTCACCTGTGCCCTAAACCTTGCCGTTCCCTAAGCCTAACCCTAGGCCGGCACGGAATTCTACCACCAACCCTACACGTTACCCTATGCCGTACCCTAATCCTAACCCGTGCGTCAGCATGTACCCTGACCCTAACACGTTTCCGTACCCTCACCTGTGCCCTAAACCTTGCAGTTCCCTAACCCTAACCCTAGCCCGGAATGGAAACCTACCACCAACCCTACACCTTACCCTACGCCGTACCCTAATCCTAATCCAGACGCTGACACTGACGCGTGCGTCAGCACGCACCCTGACCCTAACATGTTTCCGTACACTCACCTGTGCCCTAAACCTTGCCGTTCCCTAACCCTAACCCTAAACCTGAACGGAAACCTACCACCATCCCTACACCTTACCCTACGCCGTACCCTAATCCTAATCTGTACGCAGACAATGACCCGTGCGTCAGCACATACCCTGACCCTAACACGTTTCTGTACCCTCACCTGTGCCCTAAACCTTGCCGTTCCCTAAGCCTAAACCTAGGCCTGCACGGAATCCTACCACCAACCCTACACGTTACCCTACGCCGTACCCTAATCCTAACCCGTGCATCAGCATGTACCTTGACCCTAACACGTTTCCATACCCTCACCTGTGCCATAAACCTTGCCATTCCCTAAACCTCACCCTAGCGTGGAATGGAAACCTACCACAAAACCTACACCTTACCCTAAGCCATACCCTAATCCTAATCCGTACGCTGACACTGACTAGTGCGTCAGCAAGTACCCTGACCCTAACAAGTTTCTGTACCCACACCTGTGTCCTAAACCTTGCCGTTCCCTAACCCTAACCCTAGCCCAAACGGAAACCTACCACCATCCCTACACCTTACCCTACGCCGTACCCTAATCCTAATCTGTACGCTGACAATGACCCGTGCGTCAGCACATACCCTGACCCTAACACGTTTCCGTACCCTCACCTGTGCCCTAAACCTTGCCGTTCCCTAAGCCTAACCCTAGGCCGGCACGGAATTCTACCACCAACCCTACACGTTACCCTATGCCGTACCCTAATCCTAACCCGTGCGTCAGCATGTACCCTGACCCTAACACGTTTCCGTACCCTCACCTGTGCCCTAAACCTTGCAGTTCCCTAACCCTAACCCTAGCCCGGAATGGAAACCTACCACCAACCCTACACCTTACCCTACGCCGTACCCTAATCCTAATCCAGACGCTGACACTGACGCGTGCGTCAGCACGCACCCTGACCCTAACATGTTTCCGTACACTCACCTGTGCCCTAAACCTTGCCGTTCCCTAACCCTAACCCTAAACCTGAACGGAAACCTACCACCATCCCTACACCTTACCCTATGCCGTACCCTAATCCTAATCTGTACGCAGACAATGACCCGTGCGTCAGCACATACCCTGACCCTAACACGTTTCTGTACCCTCACCTGTGCCCTAAACCTTGCCGTTCCCTAAGCCTAAACCTAGGCCTGCACGGAATCCTACCACCAACCCTACACGTTACCCTACGCCGTACCCTAATCCTAATCCAGACGCTGACACTGACGCGTGCGTCAGCACGCACCCTGACCCTAACATGTTTCCGTACACTCACCTGTGCCCTAAACCTTGCCATTCCCTAACCCTAACCCTAGCCCTGAATGGAAACCTACCACCAACCCTACACCTTACTCTATGCCGTACCCTAATCCTAATCCGTACGCTGACACTGACCCTTGCGTCAGCAAGTACCCTGACCCTAACACGTTTCCGTATCCTCACCTGTGTCCTAAACCTTGCCGTTCCCTAACCCTAACCCTAGCGTTGAATGGAAACCTACCACAAAACCTACACCTTACCCTACGCCATATCCTAATCCTAATCCGTACGCTGACACTGACCCGTGCGTCAGCACGTACCCTGAACCTAACACGTTTCCGTACCCTCACCTGTGCCCTAAACCTTGCCGTTCCCTAAGCCTAACCCTAGGCCGGCACGGAATTCTACCACCAAGCCTACACGTTACCCTACGCCGTACCCTAATCCTAACCCGTGCGTCAGCATGTACCCTGACCCTAACACGTTTCCATACCCTCACCTGTGCCCTAAACCTTGCCATTCCCTAACCCTAACCCTAGCCCGGAACGGAAACCTACCACCATCCCTACACCTTACCCTACACCGTACCATACACCGTACCCTAATCCTAATCTGTACGCTGACAATGACCCATGTGTCAGCACATACCCTGACCCTAACACGTTTCCGTACCCTCACATGTGCCCTAAACTTTGCCGTTCCCTAAGGCTAACCCTAGGCCGGCACGGAATTCTACCACCAAACCTACACGTTACCCTACTCCGTACCCTAATCCTAACCCTTGCGTCAGCACATACCCTGACCCTAACACGTTTCCGTACCCTCACCTGTGCCCTAAACCTTGCCGTTCCCTAAGCCTAACCCTAGGCTGGCACGGAATCCTACCACCAAACCTACACGTTACCCTACACCGTACCCTAATCCAAACCCGTGCGTCAGCATGTACCCTGACCCTAACACGTTTCCGTACCCTCACCTGTGCCCTAAACCTTGCAGTTCCCTAACCCTAACCCTAGAGTTGAATGGAAACCTACCACAAAACCTACACCTTACCCTACGCCATACCCTAATCCTAATCCGTACGCTGACACTGACCCGTGCCTCAGCACGTACCCTGACCCTAACATGTTTCCGTACACTCACCTGTGCCCTAAACCTTGCCATTCCCTAACCCTAACCCTAGCCCGGAACGGAAACCTACCACCATCCCTACACCTTACCCTACACCGTACCCTAATCCTAATCCGTACGCTGACACTGACCCGTGCGTTAGCACGTACCCTGACCCTAACATGTTTCCGTACACTCACCGGTGCCCAAAACCTTGCCGTTCCCTAACCCTAACCCTAGCCCGGAACGGAAATCCCTACAACGTACCCTACGCCGTACCCTAATCATAATATGTACGCAGACAATAACCCGTGCGTCAGCACATACCCTGACCCTAACACGTTTCTGTACCCTCACCTGTGCCCTAAACCTTGCCGTTCCCTAAGCCTAACCCTAGGCCGGCACGGAATCCTACCACCAACCCTACACGTTACCCTACGCCGTACCCTAATCCTAACCCGTGCGTCAGCATGTACCCTGACCCTAACACGTTTCCGTACCCTCACCTGTGCCCTAAGCCTTGCCGTTCCCTAACCCTAACGCTAGCCCGGAACGGAAACCTACCACCAACCCTACACATTACCATACGCCGTACCCTAATCCTAACCCGTGCGTCAGCATGTACTCTGACACTAACACGTTTCTGTACCCTCACCGGTGCCCTAAACCTTACCGTTCCCTAACCCTAACCCTAGCCCGGAACAGAAACGTACCACCAACCCTGCACCTTACCCTACACCGTACCCTAATCCTAATCCGTTTCCTGACACTGACCCATGCGTCAGCAAGTTCCCTGACCCTAACACGTTTCCGTACCCTCACCTGTGCCCTAAGCCTTGCCGTTCCCTAACCCTAACGCTAGCCCGGAACGGAAACCTACCACCAACCCTACACATTACCATACGCCGTACCCTAATCCTAACCCGTGCGTCAGCATGTACCCTGACCCTAACACGTTTCCGTACCCTCACCTGTGCCCTAAACCTTGCAGTTCCCTAACCCTAACCCTAGAGTTGAATGGAAACCTACCACAAAACCTACACCTTACCCTACGCCATACCCTAATCCTAATCCGTACGCTGACACTGACCCGTGCCTCAGCACGTACCCTGACCCTAACATGTTTCCGTACACTCACCTGTGCCCTAAACCTTGCCATTCCCTAACCCTAACCCTAGCGCGGAATGGAAACCTACCACAAAACCTACACCTTACCCTACGCCGTACCCAAATACTAATCCCTACGCTTACACGGAGACGTGCGTCAGCACGTACGCTGACCCTAACACGTTTCCGTACACTCACCTGTGCCCTAAACCTTGCCGTTCCCTAACCCTAACCCTAGCCAGGAACGGAAAACTACCACCATCCCTACACCTTACCCTACGCCGTACCCTAATCCTAATCTGTACACTGACAATGACCAATGCGTCAGCACATACCCTGAACCTAACACGTTTCCGTACCCTCACCTGTGCCCTAAACCTTGCCATTCCCTAGGCCTAACCCTAGGCTGGCACGGAATCCTACCACCAACCCTACACGTTACCCTACTCTGTACCCTAATCCTAACCCGTGCGTCAGCATGTACCCTAACCCTAACACGTTTCTGTACCCTCACCTGTGCCCTAAACCTTGCCGTTCCCTAAGACTAACCCTAGGCCGGCACGGAATCCTACCACCAACCCTACACGTTACCCTACGCCGTACCCTAATCCTAACCCGTGCGTCAGCATGTACCCTGAGCCTAACACGTTTCCGTACCCTCACCTGTGCCCTAAACCTTGCAGTTCCCTAACCCTAACCCTAGCCCAGAATGGAAACCTACCACCAACCCTACACCTTACCCTACGCCGTACCCTAATCCTAATCCAGACGCTGACACTGACGCGTGCGTCAGCACGCACCCTGACCCTAACACGTTTCCGTACCCTCACCTGTGTCCTAAACCTTGCCGTTCCCTAAACCTCACCCTAGCGTGGAATGGAATCCTACCACAAAACCTACACCTTACCCTACGCCATACCCTAATCCTAATCCGTACGCTGACACTGACCCTTGCGTCAGCAAGTACCCTGACCCTAACAAGTTTCTGTACCCACACCTGTGTCCTAAACCTTGCCGTTCCCTAACCCTAACCCTAGCCCAAACGGAAACCTACCACCATCCCTACACCTTACCCTACGCCGTACCCTAATCCTAATCTGTACGCTGACAATGACCCGTGCGTCAGCACATACCCTGACCCTAACACGTTTCCGTACCCTCACCTGTGCCCTAAACCTTGCCGTTCCCTAAGCCTAACCCTAGGCCGGCACGGAATCCTACCACCAACCCTACACGTTACCCTACGCCGTACCCTAATCCTAACCCGTGCGTCAGCATGTACCCTGACCCTAACACGTTTCCGTACCCTCACCTCTGTCCTAAACCTTGCCGTTCCCTAACCCTAACTCTAGCGAGGAATGGAAACCTACCACAAAACCTACACCTTACCCTACGCCGTACCCAAATCCTAATCCGTACGCTTACACGGAGACGTGCGTCAGCACGTACGCTGACCCTAACACGTTTCCGTACACTCACCTGTGCCCTAAACCTTGCCGTTCCCTAAGCCTAACCCTAGGCCGGCACGGAATCCTACCACCAACCCTACACGTTACCCTACGCCGTACCCTAATCCTAACCCGTGCGTCAGCATGTACCCTGACCCTAACACGTTTCCGTACCCTCACCTGTGCCCTAAGCCTTGCCGTTCCCTAACCCTAACGCTAGCCCGGAACGGAAACCTACCACCAACCCTACACATTACCATACGCCGTACCCTAATCCTAACCCGTGCGTCAGCATGTACCCTGACACTAACACGTTTCTGTACCCTCACCGGTGCCCTAAACCTTACCGTTCCCTAACCCTAACCCTAGCCCGGAACAGAAACGTACCACCAACCCTGCACCTTACCCTACACCGTACCCTAATCCTAATCCGTTTCCTGACACTGACCCATGCGTCAGCAAGTTCCCTGACCCTAACACGTTTCCGTACCCTCACCTCTGTCCTAAACCTTGCCGTTCCCTAACCCTAACCCTAGCGCGGAATGGAAACCTACCACAAAACCTACACCTTACCCTACGCCGTACCCAAATCCTAATCCGTACGCTTACACGGAGACGTGCGTCAGCACGTACGCTGACCCTAACACGTTTCCGTACACTCACCTGTGCCCTAAACCTTGCCGTTCCCTAACCCTAACCCTAGCCAGGAACGGAAAACTACCACCATCCCTACCCCTTACCCTACGCCGTACCCTAATCCTAATCTGTACGCTGACAATGACCCATGCGTCAGCACATACCCTGAACCTAACACGTTTCCGTACCCTCACCTGTGCCCTAAACCTTGCCATTCCCTAAGCCTAACCCTAGGCTGGCACGGAATCCTACCACCAACCCTACACGTTACCCTACTCTGTACCCTAATCCTAACCCGTGCGTCAGCATGTACCCTAACCCTAACACGTTTCCGTACCCTCACCTGTGCCCTAAACCTTGCCGTTCCTTAACCCTAACCCTAAACCTGAACGGAAACCTACCACCATCCCTACACCTTACCCTACGCCGTACCCTAATCCTAATCTGTACGCAGACAATGACCCGTGCGTCAGCACATACCCTGACCCTAACACGTTTCTGTACCCTCACCTGTGCCCTAAACCTTGCCGTTCCCTAAGCCTAAACCTAGGCCTGCAAGGAATCCTACCACCAACCCTACACGTTACCCTACGCCGTACCCTAATCCTAACCCGTGCATCAGCATGTACCTTGACCCTAACACGTTTCCGTACCCTCACCTGTGCCCTAAACCTTGCCATTCCCTAACCCTAACCCTAGCCCTGAATGGAAACCTACCACCAACCCTACACCTTACTCTATGCCGTACCCTAATCCTAATCCGTACGCTGACACTAACCCTTGCGTCAGCAAGTACCCTGACCCTAACACGTTTCCGTATCCTCACCTGTGTCCTAAACCTTGCCGTTCCCTAACCCTAACCGTAGCGTTGAATGGAAACCTACCACAAAACCTACACCTTACCCTACGCCATACCCTAATCCTAATCAGTACGCTGACACTGACCCGTGCGTCAGCACGTACCCTGACCCTAACATGTTTCCGTACACTCACCTGTGCCCTAAACCTTGCCGTTCCCTAACCCTAACCCTAGCCCGGAATGGAAACCTACCACCATCCCTACACCTTACCCTACACCGTACCCTAATCCTAATCAGTACGCTGACAATGACACATGTGTCAGCACATACCCTGAACCTAACACGTTTCCGTACCCTCACCTGTGCCCTAAACCTTGCCGTTCCCTAAGCCTAACCCTAGGCCGGCACGGAATTATACCACCAAGTCTACACGTTACCCTACGCCGTACCCTAATCCTGACCCGTGCGTCAGCATGTACCCTGACCCTAACACGTTTCCATACCCTCACCTGTGCCCTAAACCTTGCCATTCCCTAACCCTAACCCTAGCCCGAAACGGAAACCTACCACCATCCCTATACCTTACCCTACACCGTACCCTAATCCTAATCTGTACGCTGACAATGACCCATGTGTCAGCACATACCCTGACCCTAACACGTTTCCGTACCCTCACCTGTGCCCTAAACCTTGCCGTTCCCTAAGCCTAACCCTAGGCTGGCACGGAATCCTACCACCAAACCTACACGTTACCCTACACCGTACCCGAATCCAAACCCGTGCGTCAGCATGTACCCTGACCCTAACACGTTTCCGTACCCTCACCTGTGCCCTAAACCTTGCAGTTCCCTAACCCTAACCCTAGCCCGGAATGGAAACCTACCACCAACCCTACACCTTACCCTACGCCGTACCCTAATCCTAATCCGTACGCTGACACTGACCTGTGCGTCAACACGTACCCTGACCCTAACATGTTTCCGTACACTCACCTGTGCCCTAAGCCTTGCCGTTCCCTAACCCTAACGCTAGCCCGGAACGGAAACCTACCACCAACCCTACACATTACCATATGCCGTACCCTAATCCTAACCCGTGCGTCAGCATGTACCCTGACACTAACACGTTTCTGTACCCTCACCGGTGCCCTAAACCTTACCGTTCCCTAACCCTAGCCCTAGCCCGGAACAGAAACCTACCATCAACCCTACACCTTACCCTACACCGTACCCTAATCCTAATCCGTTCGCTGACACTGACCCGTGCGTCAGCAAGTTCCCTGACCCTAACACGTATCCGTACCCTCACCTCTGTCCTAAACCTTGCGTTCCCTAACCCTAACCCTAGCACGGAATGGAAATCTACCACAAAACCTACACCTTACCCTACGCCGTACCCAAATCCTAATCCGTACGCTTACACGGAGACGTGCGTCAGCATGTACGCTGACCCTAACACGTTTCCGTACACTCACCTGTGCCCTAAAACTTGCCATTCCCTAACCCTAACCCTAGCCAGGAACGGAAAACTACCACCATCCCTACACCTTACCCTGCGCCGTACCCTAATCCTAATCTGTACGCTGACAATGACCCATGCGTCAGCACATACCCTGAACCTAACACGTTTCCGTACCCTCACCTGTGCCCTAAACCTTGCCGTTCCCTAAGCCTAACCCTAGGCCGGCACGGAATTCTACCACCAAACCTACACGTTACCCTACTCCGTACCCTAATCCTAACCCGTGCGTCAGCATGTACCCTGACCCTAACACGTTTCCGTACCCTCACCTGTGTCCTAAACCTTGCCGTTCCCTGAACCTCACCCTAGCGTGGAATGGAAACCTACCACAAAACCTACACCTTACCCTACGCCATACCCTAATCCTAATCCGTACGCTGACACTGACTAGTGCGTCAGCAAGTACCCTGACCCTAACAAGTTTCTGTACCCACACCTGTGTCCTAAACCTTGCCGTTCCCTAACCCTAACCCTAGCCCAAACGGAAACCTACCACCATCCCTACACCTTACCCTACGCCGTACCCTAATCCTAATCTGTACGCTGACAATGACCCGTGCGTCAGCACATACCCTGACCCTAACACGTTTCCGTACCCTCATCTGTGCCCTAAACCTTGCCATTCCCTAAGCCTAACCCTAGGCTGGCACGGAATCCTACCACCAACCCTACACGTTACCCTACTCTGTACCCTAATCCTAACCCGTGCGTCAGCATGTACCCTAACCCTAACACGTTTCCGTACCCTCACCGGTGCCCTAAACCTTGCCGTTCCCTAACCCTAACCCTAGCCCAAACGGAAAACTACCACCATCCCTACACCTTACCCTACGCCGTACCCTAATCCTAATCCAGACGCTGACACTGACGCGTGCGTCAGCACGCACCCTGACCCTAACATGTTTCTGTACACTCACCTGTGCCCTAAACCTTGCCGTTCCCTAACCCTAACCCTAAACCTGAACGGAAACCTACCACCATCCCTACACCTTACCCTACGCCGTACCCTAATCCTAATCTGTACGCAGACAATGACCCGTGCGTCAGCACATACCCTGACCCTAACACGTTTCTGTACCCTCACCTGTGCCCTAAACCTTGCCGTTCCCTAAGCCTAAACCTAGGCCTGCACGGAATCCTACCACCAACCCTACACGTTACCCTACGCCGTACCCTAATCCTAACCCGTGCATCAGCATGTACCTTGACCCTAACACGTTTCCATACCCTCACCTGTGCCATAAACCTTGCCATTCCCTAACCCTAACCCTAGCCCTGAATGGAAACCTACCACCAACCCTACACCTTACTCTATGCCGTACCCTAATCCTAATCCGTACGCTGACACTGACCCTTGCGTCAGCAAGTACCCTGACCCTAACACGTTTCCGTATCCTCACCTGTGTCCTAAACCTTGCCGTTCCCTAACCCTAACCGTAGCGTTGAATGGAAACCTACCACAAAACCTACACCTTACCCTACGCCATACCCTAATCCTAATCCGTACGCTGACACTGACCCGTGCGTCAGCACGTACCCTGACCCTAACATGTTTCCGTACACTCACCTGTGCCCTAAACCTTGCCGTTCCCTAACCCTAACCCTAGCCCGGAATGGAAACCTACCACCATCCCTACACCTTACCCTACACCGTACCCTAATCCTAATCAGTACGCTGACAATGACACATGTGTCAGCACATACCCTGAACCTAACACGTTTCCGTACACTCACCGGTGCCCAAAACCTTGCCGTTCCCTAACCCTAACCCTAGCCCGGAACGGAAATCCCTACACCTTACCCTACGCCGTACCCTAATCATAATATGTACGCAAACAATGACCCGTGCGTCAGCACATACCCTGACCCTAACACGTTTCCGTACCCTCACCTGTGCCCTTAACCTTGCCGTTCCCTAAGCCTAACCCTAGGCCGGCACGGAATCCTACCACCAACCCTACACGTTACCCTACGCCATACCCTAATCCGAGCCCGTGCGTCAGCATGTACCCTGACCCTATCACGTTTCCGTACCCTCACCTGTGCCCTAAGCCTTGCCGTTCCCTAACCCTAACGCTAGCCCGGAACGGAAACCTACCACCAACCCTACACATTACCATACGCCGTACCCTAATCCTAACCCGTGCGTCAGCATGTACCCTGACACTAACACGTTTCTGTACCCTCACCGGTGCCCTAAACCTTACCGTTCCCTAACTCTAACCCTAGCCCGGAACAGAAACCTACCATCAACCCTACACCTTACCCTACACCGTACCCTAATCCTAATCCGTTCGCTGACACTGACCCATGGGTCAGCAAGTTCCCTGACCCTAACTCGTTTCCGTACCCTCACCTCTGTCCTAAACCTTGCCGTTCCCTAACCCTAACCCTAGCACGGAATGGAAACCTACCACAAAACCTACACCTTACCCTACGCCGTACCCAAATCCTAATCCGTACGCTTACACGGAGACGTGCGTCAGCACGTACGCTGACCCTAACACGTTTCCGTACACTCACCTGTGCCCTAAACCTTGCCGTTCCCTAACCCTAACCCTAGCCAGGAACGGAAAACTACCACCATCCCTACACCTTACCCTGCGCCGTACCCTAATCCTAATCTGTATGCTGACAATGACCCATGCGTCAGCACATAACCTGAACCTAACACGTTTCCGTACCCTCACCTGTGCCCTAAACCTTGCCGTTCCCTAAGCCTAACCCTAGGCCGGCACGGAATTCTACCACCAAACCTACACGTTACCCTACTCCGTACCCTAATCCTAACCCGTGCGTCAGCATGTACCCTGACCCTAACACGTTTCCGTACCCTCACCTGTGTCCTAAACCTTGCCGTTCCCTAAACCTCACCCTAGCGTGGAATGGAAACCAACCACAAAACCTACACCTTACCCTACGCCATACCCTAATCCTAATCCGTACGCTGACACTGACTAGTGCGTCAGCAAGTACCCTGACCCTAACAAGTTTCTGTACCCACACCTGTGTCCTAAACCTTGCCGTTCCCTAACCCTAACCCTAGCCCAAACGGAAACCTACCACCATCCCTACACCTTACCCTACGCCGTACCCTAATCCTAATCTGTACGCTGACAATGACCCGTGCGTCAGCACATACCATGACCCTAACACGTTTCCGTACCCTCTCCTGTGCCCTAAACCTTGCCGTTCCCTAAACCTCACCCTAGCGTGGAATGGAATCCTACCACAAAACCTACACCTTACCCTACGCCATACCCTAATCCTAATCCGTACGCTGACACTGACCCTTGCGTCAGCATGTACCCTGACCCTAACACGTTTCCGTACCCACACCTGTGTCCTAAACCTTGCCGTTCCCTAACCCTAACCCTAGCCCAAACAGAAACCTACCACCATCCCTACACCTTACCCTACGCCGTACCCTAATCCTAATCTGTACGCTGACAATGACCCGTGCGTCAGCACATACCCTGACCCTAACACGTTTCCGTACCCTCACCTGTGCCCTAAACCTTGCCGTTCCCTAAGCCTAACCCTAGGCCGGCACGGAATCCTACCACCAACCCTACACGTTACCCTACGCCGTACCCTAATCCTAACCCGTGCGTCAGCATGTACCCTGACCCTAACACGTTTCCGTACCCTCACCTCTGTCCTAAACCTTGCCGTTCCCTAACCCTAACTCTAGCGAGGAATGGAAACCTACCACAAAACCTACACCTTACCCTACGCCGTACCCAAATCCTAATCCGTACGCTTACACGGAGACGTGCGTCAGCACGTACGCTGACCCTAACACGTTTCCGTACACTCACCTGTGCCCTAAACCTTGCCGTTCCCTAAGCCTAACCCTAGGCCGGCACGGAATCCTACCACCAACCCTACACGTTACCCTACGCCGTACCCTAATCCTAACCCGTGCGTCAGCATGTACCCTGACCCTAACACGT
The DNA here is from genome assembly GCF_025265405.1 of Mesoplodon densirostris. Lineage (NCBI taxonomy): Eukaryota > Metazoa > Chordata > Mammalia > Artiodactyla > Ziphiidae > Mesoplodon > Mesoplodon densirostris. Next base: position 155,266,258 of record NC_082665.1, on the reverse strand, counting down.
TTCCGTACCCTCACCTGTGCCCTAAGCCTTGCCGTTCCCTAACCCTAACGCTAGCCCGGAACGGAATCCTACCACCAACCCTACACGTTACCCTACGCCGTACCCTAATCCTAACCCGTGCATCAGCATGTACCTTGACCCTAACACGTTTCCATACCCTCACCTGTGCCATAAACCTTGCCATTCCCTAACCCTAACCCTAGCCCTGAATGGAAACCTACCACCAACCCTACACCTTACTCTATACCGTACCCTAATCCTAATCCGTACGCTGACACTGACCCTTGCGTCAGCAAGTACCCTGACCCTAACACGTTTCCGTATCCTCACCTGTGCCCTAAACCTTGCCGTTCCCTAACCCTAACCCTAGCCAGGAACGGAAAACTACCACCATCCCTACACCTTACCCTGCGCCGTACCCTAATCCTAATCTGTACGCTGACAATGACCCATGCGTCAGCACATAACCTGAACCTAACACGTTTCCGTACCCTCACCTGTGCCCTAAACCTTGCCGTTCCCTAAGCCTAACCCTAGGCCAGCACGGAATTCTACCACCAAACCTACACGTTACCCTACTCCATACCCTAATCCTAACCCGTGCGTCAGCATGTACCCTGACCCTAACACGTTTCCGTACCCTCACCTGTGTCCTAAACCTTGCCGTTCCCTAAACCTCACCCTAGCGTGGAATGGAAACCTACCACAAAACCTACACCTTACCCTACGCCATACCCTAATCCTAATCCGTACGCTGACACTGACTAGTGCGTCAGCAAGTACCCTGACCCTAACAAGTTTCTGTACCCACACCTGTGTCCTAAACCTTGCCGTTCCCTAACCCTAACCCTAGCCCAAACGGAAACCTACCACCATCCCTACACCTTACCCTACGCCGTACCCTAATCCTAATCTGTACGCTGACAATGACCCGTGCGTCAGCACATACCATGACCCTAACACGTTTCCGTACCCTCTCCTGTGCCCTAAACCTTGCCGTTCCCTAAGCCTAACCCTAGGCCGGCACGGAATCCTACCACCAACCCTACACGTTACCCTACGCCGTACCCTAATCCTAACCCGTGCGTCAGCATGTACCCTGACCCTAACACGTTTCCGTACCCTCACCTGTGCCCTAAACCTTGCAGTTCCCTAACCCTAACCCTAGCCCGGAATGGAAACCTACCACCAACCCTACACCTTACCCTATGCCGTACCCTAATCCTAATCCGGACGCTGACACTGACGCGTGCGTCAGCACGCACCCTGACCCTAACATGTTTCCGTACACTCACCTGTGCCCTAAACCTTGCCGTTGCCTATCCCTAACCCTAAACCTGAACGGAAACCTACCACCATCCCTACACCTTACCCTACGCCGTACCCTAATCCTAATCTGTACGCAGACAATGACCCGTGCGTCAGCACATACCCTGACCCTAACACGTTTCTGTACCCTCACCTGTGCCCTAAACCTTGCCGTTCCCTAAGCCTAAACCTAGGCCTGCAAGGAATCCTACCACCAACCCTACACGTTACCCTACGCCGTACCCTAATCCTAACCCGTGCATCAGCATGTACCTTGACCCTAACACGTTTCCGTACCCTCACCTGTGCCCTAAACCTTGCCATTCCCTAACCCTAACCCTAGCCCTGAATGGAAACCTACCACCAACCCTACACCTTACTCTATGCCGTACCCTAATCCTAATCCGTACGCTGACACTGACCCTTGCGTCAGCAAGTACCCTGACCCTAACACGTTTCCGTATCCTCACCTGTGTCCTAAACCTTGCCGTTCCCTAACCCTAACCCTAGCGTTGAATGGAAACCTACCACAAAACCTACACCTTACCCTACGCCATATCCTAATCCTAATCCGTACGCTGACACTGACCCGTGCGTCAGCACGTACCCTGAACCTAACACGTTTCCGTACCCTCACCTGTGCCCTAAACCTTGCCGTTCCCTAAGCCTAACCCTAGGCCGGCACGGAATTCTACCACCAAGCCTACACGTTACCCTACGCCGTACCCTAATCCTAACCCGTGCGTCAGCATGTACCCTGACCCTAACACGTTTCCATACCCTCACCTGTGCCCTAAACCTTGCCATTCCCTAACCCTAACCCTAGCCCGGAACGGAAACCTACCACCATCCCTACACCTTACCCTACACCGTACCATACACCGTACCCTAATCCTAATCTGTACGCTGACAATGACCCATGTGTCAGCACATACCCTGACCCTAACACGTTTCCGTACCCTCACATGTGCCCTAAACTTTGCCGTTCCCTAAGGCTAACCCTAGGCCGGCACGGAATTCTACCACCAAACCTACACGTTACCCTACTCCGTACCCTAATCCTAACCCTTGCGTCAGCACATACCCTGACCCTAACACGTTTCCGTACCCTCAGCTGTGCCCTAAACCTTGCCGTTCCCTAAGCCTAACCCTAGGCTGGCACGGAATCCTACCACCAAACCTACACGTTACCCTACACCGTACCCTAATCCAAACCCGTGCGTCAGCATGTACCCTGACCCTAACACGTTTCCGTACCCTCACCTGTGCCCTAAACCTTGCAGTTCCCTAACCCTAACCCTAGAGTTGAATGGAAACCTACCACAAAACCTACACCTTACCCTACGCCATACCCTAATCCTAATCCGTACGCTGACACTGACCCGTGCCTCAGCACGTACCCTGACCCTAACATGTTTCCGTACACTCACCTGTGCCCTAAACCTTGCCATTCCCTAACCCTAACCCTAGCCCGGAACGGAAACCTACCACCATCCCTACACCTTACCCTACACCGTACCCTAATCCTAATCCGTACGCTGACACTGACCCGTGCGTTAGCACGTACCCTGACCCTAACATGTTTCCGTACACTCACCGGTGCCCAAAACCTTGCCGTTCCCTAACCCTAACCCTAGCCCGGAACGGAAATCCCTACAACGTACCCTACGCCGTACCCTAATCATAATATGTACGCAGACAATAACCCGTGCGTCAGCACATACCCTGACCCTAACACGTTTCTGTACCCTCACCTGTGCCCTAAACCTTGCCGTTCCCTAAGCCTAACCCTAGGCCGGCACGGAATCCTACCACCAACCCTACACGTTACCCTACGCCGTACCCTAATCCTAACCCGTGCGTCAGCATGTACCCTGACCCTAACACGTTTCCGTACCCTCACCTGTGCCCTAAGCCTTGCCGTTCCCTAACCCTAACGCTAGCCCGGAACGGAAACCTACCACCAAACCTACACATTACCATACGCCGTACCCTAATCCTAACCCGTGCGTCAGCATGTACTCTGACACTAACACGTTTCTGTACCCTCACCGGTGCCCTAAACCTTACCGTTCCCTAACCCTAACCCTAGCCCGGAACAGAAACGTACCACCAACCCTGCACCTTACCCTACACCGTACCCTAATCCTAATCCGTTTCCTGACACTGACCCATGCGTCAGCAAGTTCCCTGACCCTAACACGTTTCCGTACCCTCACCTCTGTCCTAAACCTTGCCGTTCCCTAACCCTAACCCTAGCGCGGAATGGAAACCTACCACAAAACCTACACCTTACCCTACGCCGTACCCAAATACTAATCCCTACGCTTACACGGAGACGTGCGTCAGCACGTACGCTGACCCTAACACGTTTCCGTACACTCACCTGTGCCCTAAACCTTGCCGTTCCCTAACCCTAACCCTAGCCAGGAACGGAAAACTACCACCATCCCTACACCTTACCCTACGCCGTACCCTAATCCTAATCTGTACGCTGACAATGACCAATGCGTCAGCACATACCCTGAACCTAACACGTTTCCGTACCCTCACCTGTGCCCTAAACCTTGCCATTCCCTAGGCCTAACCCTAGGCTGGCACGGAATCCTACCACCAACCCTACACGTTACCCTACTCTGTACCCTAATCCTAACCCGTGCGTCAGCATGTACCCTAACCCTAACACGTTTCCGTACCCTCACCTGTGCCCTAAACCTTGCCGTTCCCTAAGACTAACCCTAGGCCGGCACGGAATCCTACCACCAACCCTACACGTTACCCTACGCCGTACCCTAATCCTAACCCGTGCGTCAGCATGTACCCTGAGCCTAACACGTTTCCGTACCCTCACCTGTGCCCTAAACCTTGCAGTTCCCTAACCCTAACCCTAGCCCAGAATGGAAACCTACCACCAACCCTACACCTTACCCTACGCCGTACCCTAATCCTAATCCAGACGCTGACACTGACGCGTGCGTCAGCACGCACCCTGACCCTAACACGTTTCCGTACCCTCACCTGTGTCCTAAACCTTGCCGTTCCCTAAACCTCACCCTAGCGTGGAATGGAATCCTACCACAAAACCTACACCTTACCCTACGCCATACCCTAATCCTAATCCGTACGCTGACACTGACCCTTGCGTCAGCAAGTACCCTGACCCTAACAAGTTTCTGTACCCACACCTGTGTCCTAAACCTTGCAGTTCCCTAACCCTAACCCTAGCCCAAACGGAAACCTACCACCATCCCTACACCTTACCCTACGCCGTACCCTAATCCTAATCTGTACGCTGACAATGACCCGTGCGTCAGCACATACCCTGACCCTAACACGTTTCCGTACCCTCACCTGTGCCCTAAACCTTGCCGTTCCCTAAGCCTAACCCAGGGCCGGCACGGAATCCTACCACCAACCCTACACGTTACCCTACGCCGTACCCTAATCCTAACCCGTGCGTCAGCATGTACCCTGACCCTAACACGTTTCCGTACCCTCACCTCTGTCCTAAACCTTGCCGTTCCCTAACCCTAACTCTAGCGAGGAATGGAAACCTACCACAAAACCTACACCTTACCCTACGCCGTACCCAAATCCTAATCCGTACGCTTACACGGAGACGTGCGTCAGCACGTACGCTGACCCTAACACGTTTCCGTACACTCACCTGTGCCCTAAACCTTGCCGTTCCCTAAGCCTAACCCTAGGCCGGCACGGAATCCTACCACCAACCCTACACGTTACCCTACGCCGTACCCTAATCCTAACCCGTGCGTCAGCATGTACCCTGACCCTAACACGTTTCCGTACCCTCACCTGTGCCCTAAGCCTTGCCGTTCCCTAACCCTAACGCTAGCCCGGAACGGAAACCTACCACCAACCCTACACATTACCATACGCCGTACCCTAATCCTAACCCGTGCGTCAGCATGTACCCTGACACTAACACGTTTCTGTACCCTCACCGGTGCCCTAAACCTTACCGTTCCCTAACCCTAACCCTAGCCCGGAACAGAAACGTACCACCAACCCTGCACCTTACCCTACACCGTACCCTAATCCTAATCCGTTTCCTGACACTGACCCATGCGTCAGCAAGTTCCCTGACCCTAACACGTTTCCGTACCCTCACCTCTGTCCTAAACCTTGCCGTTCCCTAACCCTAACCCTAGCGCGGAATGGAAACCTACCACAAAACCTACACCTTACCCTACGCCGTACCCAAATCCTAATCCGTACGCTTACACGGAGACGTGCGTCAGCACGTACGCTGACCCTAACACGTTTCCGTACACTCACCTGTGCCCTAAACCTTGCCGTTCCCTAACCCTAACCCTAGCCAGGAACGGAAAACTACCACCATCCCTACCCCTTACCCTACGCCGTACCCTAATCCTAATCTGTACGCTGACAATGACCCATGCGTCAGCACATACCCTGAACCTAACACGTTTCCGTACCCTCACCTGTGCCCTAAACCTTGCCATTCCCTAAGCCTAACCCTAGGCTGGCACGGAATCCTACCACCAACCCTACACGTTACCCTACTCTGTACCCTAATCCTAACCCGTGCGTCAGCATGTACCCTAACCCTAACACGTTTCCGTACCCTCACCTGTGCCCTAAACCTTGCCGTTCCTTAACCCTAACCCTAAACCTGAACGGAAACCTACCACCATCCCTACACCTTACCCTACGCCGTACCCTAATCCTAATCTGTACGCAGACAATGACCCGTGCGTCAGCACATACCCTGACCCTAACACGTTTCTGTACCCTCACCTGTGCCCTAAACCTTGCCGTTCCCTAAGCCTAAACCTAGGCCTGCAAGGAATCCTACCACCAACCCTACACGTTACCCTACGCCGTACCCTAATCCTAACCCGTGCATCAGCATGTACCTTGACCCTAACACGTTTCCGTACCCTCACCTGTGCCCTAAACCTTGCCATTCCCTAACCCTAACCCTAGCCCTGAATGGAAACCTACCACCAACCCTACACCTTACTCTATGCCGTACCCTAATCCTAATCCATACGCTGACACTAACCCTTGCGTCAGCAAGTACCCTGACCCTAACACGTTTCCGTATCCTCACCTGTGTCCTAAACCTTGCCGTTCCCTAACCCTAACCGTAGCGTTGAATGGAAACCTACCACAAAACCTACACCTTACCCTACGCCATACCCTAATCCTAATCAGTACGCTGACACTGACCCGTGCGTCAGCACGTACCCTGACCCTAACATGTTTCCGTACACTCACCTGTGCCCTAAACCTTGCCGTTCCCTAACCCTAACCCTAGCCCGGAATGGAAACCTACCACCATCCCTACACCTTACCCTACACCGTACCCTAATCCTAATCAGTACGCTGACAATGACACATGTGTCAGCACATACCCTGAACCTAACACGTTTCCGTACCCTCACCTGTGCCCTAAACCTTGCCGTTCCCTAAGCCTAACCCTAGGCCTGCACGGAATTATACCACCAAGTCTACACGTTACCCTACGCCGTACCCTAATCCTGACCCGTGCGTCAGCATGTACCCTGACCCTAACACGTTTCCATACCCTCACCTGTGCCCTAAACCTTGCCATTCCCTAACCCTAACCCTAGCCCGAAACGGAAACCTACCACCATCCCTATACCTTACCCTACACCGTACCCTAATCCTAATCTGTACGCTGACAATGACCCATGTGTCAGCACATACCCTGACCCTAACACGTTTCCGTACCCTCACCTGTGCCCTAAACCTTGCCGTTCCCTAAGCCTAACCCTAGGCTGGCACGGAATCCTACCACCAAACCTACACGTTACCCTACACCGTACCCGAATCCAAACCCGTGCGTCAGCATGTACCCTGACCCTAACACGTTTCCGTACCCTCACCTGTGCCCTAAACCTTGCAGTTCCCTAACCCTAACCCTAGCCCGGAATGGAAACCTACCACCAACCCTACACCTTACCCTACGCCGTACCCTAATCCTAATCTGTACGCTGACACTGACCTGTGCGTCAACACGTACCCTGACCCTAACATGTTTCCGTACACTCACCTGTGCCCTAAGCCTTGCCGTTCCCTAACCCTAACGCTAGCCCGGAACGGAAACCTACCACCAACCCTACACATTACCATATGCCGTACCCTAATCCTAACCCGTGCGTCAGCATGTACCCTGACACTAACACGTTTCTGTACCCTCACCGGTGCCCTAAACCTTACCGTTCCCTAACCCTAGCCCTAGCCCGGAACAGAAACCTACCATCAACCCTACACCTTACCCTACACCGTACCCTAATCCTAATCCGTTCGCTGACACTGACCCGTGCGTCAGCAAGTTCCCTGACCCTAACACGTATCCGTACCCTCACCTCTGTCCTAAACCTTGCGTTCCCTAACCCTAACCCTAGCACGGAATGGAAATCTACCACAAAACCTACACCTTACCCTACGCCGTACCCAAATCCTAATCCGTACGCTTACACGGAGACGTGCGTCAGCATGTACGCTGACCCTAACACGTTTCCGTACACTCACCTGTGCCCTAAACCTTGCCATTCCCTAACCCTAACCCTAGCCAGGAACGGAAAACTACCACCATCCCTACACCTTACCCTGCGCCGTACCCTAATCCTAATCTGTACGCTGACAATGACCCATGCGTCAGCACATACCCTGAACCTAACACGTTTCCGTACCCTCACCTGTGCCCTAAACCTTGCCGTTCCCTAAGCCTAACCCTAGGCCGGCACGGAATTCTACCACCAAACCTACACGTTACCCTACTCCGTACCCTAATCCTAACCCGTGCGTCAGCATGTACCCTGACCCTAACACGTTTCCGTACCCTCACCTGTGTCCTAAACCTTGCCGTTCCCTGAACCTCACCCTAGCGTGGAATGGAAACCTACCACAAAACCTACACCTTACCCTACGCCATACCCTAATCCTAATCCGTACGCTGACACTGACTAGTGCGTCAGCAAGTACCCTGACCCTAACAAGTTTCTGTACCCACACCTGTGTCCTAAACCTTGCCGTTCCCTAACCCTAACCCTAGCCCAAACGGAAACCTACCACCATCCCTACACCTTACCCTACGCCGTACCCTAATCCTAATCTGTACGCTGACAATGACCCGTGCGTCAGCACATACCCTGACCCTAACACGTTTCCGTACCCTCATCTGTGCCCTAAACCTTGCCATTCCCTAAGCCTAACCCTAGGCTGGCACGGAATCCTACCACCAACCCTACACGTTACCCTACTCTGTACCCTAATCCTAACCCGTGCGTCAGCATGTACCCTAACCCTAACACGTTTCCGTACCCTCACCGGTGCCCTAAACCTTGCCGTTCCCTAACCCTAACCCTAGCCCAAACGGAAAACTACCACCATCCCTACACCTTACCCTACGCCGTACCCTAATCCTAATCCAGACGCTGACACTGACGCGTGCGTCAGCACGCACCCTGACCCTAACATGTTTCTGTACACTCACCTGTGCCCTAAACCTTGCCGTTCCCTAACCCTAACCCTAAACCTGAACGGAAACCTACCACCATCCCTACACCTTACCCTACGCCGTACCCTAATCCTAATCTGTACGCAGACAATGACCCGTGCGTCAGCACATACCCTGACCCTAACACGTTTCTGTACCCTCACCTGTGCCCTAAACCTTGCCGTTCCCTAAGCCTAAACCTAGGCCTGCACGGAATCCTACCACCAACCCTACACGTTACCCTACGCCGTACCCTAATCCTAACCCGTGCATCAGCATGTACCTTGACCCTAACACGTTTCCATACCCTCACCTGTGCCATAAACCTTGCCATTCCCTAACCCTAACCCTAGCCCTGAATGGAAACCTACCACCAACCCTACACCTTACTCTATGCCGTACCCTAATCCTAATCCGTACGCTGACACTGACCCTTGCGTCAGCAAGTACCCTGACCCTAACACGTTTCCGTATCCTCACCTGTGTCCTAAACCTTGCCGTTCCCTAACCCTAACCGTAGCGTTGAATGGAAACCTACCACAAAACCTACACCTTACCCTACGCCATACCCTAATCCTAATCCGTACGCTGACACTGACCCGTGCGTCAGCACGTACCCTGACCCTAACATGTTTCCGTACACTCACCTGTGCCCTAAACCTTGCCGTTCCCTAACCCTAACCCTAGCCCGGAATGGAAACCTACCACCATCCCTACACCTTACCCTACACCGTACCCTAATCCTAATCAGTACGCTGACAATGACACATGTGTCAGCACATACCCTGAACCTAACACGTTTCCGTACACTCACCGGTGCCCAAAACCTTGCCGTTCCCTAACCCTAACCCTAGCCCGGAACGGAAATCCCTACACCTTACCCTACGCCGTACCCTAATCATAATATGTACGCAAACAATGACCCGTGCGTCAGCACATACCCTGACCCTAACACGTTTCCGTACCCTCACCTGTGCCCTTAACCTTGCCGTTCCCTAAGCCTAACCCTAGGCCGGCACGGAATCCTACCACCAACCCTACACGTTACCCTACGCCATACCCTAATCCGAGCCCGTGCGTCAGCATGTACCCTGACCCTATCACGTTTCCGTACCCTCACCTGTGCCCTAAGCCTTGCCGTTCCCTAACCCTAACGCTAGCCCGGAACGGAAACCTACCACCAACCCTACACATTACCATACGCCGTACCCTAATCCTAACCCGTGCGTCAGCATGTACCCTGACACTAACACGTTTCTGTACCCTCACCGGTGCCCTAAACCTTACCGTTCCCTAACTCTAACCCTAGCCCGGAACAGAAACCTACCATCAACCCTACACCTTACCCTACACCGTACCCTAATCCTAATCCGTTCGCTGACACTGACCCATGGGTCAGCAAGTTCCCTGACCCTAACTCGTTTCCGTACCCTCACCTCTGTCCTAAACCTTGCCGTTCCCTAACCCTAACCCTAGCACGGAATGGAAACCTACCACAAAACCTACACCTTACCCTACGCCGTACCCAAATCCTAATCCGTACGCTTACACGGAGACGTGCGTCAGCACGTACGCTGACCCTAACACGTTTCCGTACACTCACCTGTGCCCTAAACCTTGCCGTTCCCTAACCCTAACCCTAGCCAGGAACGGAAAACTACCACCATCCCTACACCTTACCCTGCGCCGTACCCTAATCCTAATCTGTATGCTGACAATGACCCATGCGTCAGCACATAACCTGAACCTAACACGTTTCCGTACCCTCACCTGTGCCCTAAACCTTGCCGTTCCCTAAGCCTAACCCTAGGCCGGCACGGAATTCTACCACCAAACCTACACGTTACCCTACTCCGTACCCTAATCCTAACCCGTGCGTCAGCATGTACCCTGACCCTAACACGTTTCCGTACCCTCACCTGTGTCCTAAACCTTGCCGTTCCCTAAACCTCACCCTAGCGTGGAATGGAAACCTACCACAAAACCTACACCTTACCCTACGCCATACCCTAATCCTAATCCGTACGCTGACACTGACTAGTGCGTCAGCAAGTACCCTGACCCTAACAAGTTTCTGTACCCACACCTGTGTCCTAAACCTTGCCGTTCCCTAACCCTAACCCTAGCCCACCTACCACCATCCCTACACCTTACCCTACGCCGTACCCTAATCCTAATCTGTACGCTGACAATGACCCGTGCGTCAGCACATACCATGACCCTAACACGTTTCCGTACCCTCTCCTGTGCCCTAAACCTTGCCGTTCCCTAAACCTCACCCTAGCGTGGAATGGAATCCTACCACAAAACCTACACCTTACCCTACGCCATACCCTAATCCTAATCCGTACGCTGACACTGACCCTTGCGTCAGCATGTACCCTGACCCTAACACGTTTCCGTACCCACACCTGTGTCCTAAACCTTGCCGTTCCCTAACCCTAACCCTAGCCCAAACGGAAACCTACCACCATCCCTACACCTTACCCTACGCCGTACCCTAATCCTAATCTGTACGCTGACAATGACCCGTGCGTCAGCACATACCCTGACCCTAACACGTTTCCGTACCCTCACCTGTGCCCTAAACCTTGCCGTTCCCTAAGCCTAACCCTAGGCCGGCACGGAATCCTACCACCAACCCTACACGTTACCCTACGCCGTACCCTAATCCTAACCCGTGCGTCAGCATGTACCCTGACCCTAACACGTTTCCGTACCCTCACCTCTGTCCTAAACCTTGCCGTTCCCTAACCCTAACTCTAGCGAGGAATGGAAACCTACCACAAAACCTACACCTTACCCTACGCCGTACCCAAATCCTAATCCGTACGCTTACACGGAGACGTGCGTCAGCACGTACGCTGACCCTAACACGTTTCCGTACACTCACCTGTGCCCTAAACCTTGCCGTTCCCTAAGCCTAACCCTAGGCCGGCACGGAATCCTACCACCAACCCTACACGTTACCCTACGCCGTACCCTAATCCTAACCCGTGCGTCAGCATGTACCCTGACCCTAACACGTTTCCGTACCCTCACCTGTGCCCTAAGCCTTGCCGTTCCCTAACCCTAACGCTAGCCCGGAACGGAAACCTACCACCAACCCTACACATTACCATACGCCGTACCCTAATCCTAACCCGTGCGTCAGCATGTACCCTGACACTAACACGTTTCTGTACCCTCACCGGTGCCCTAAACCTTACCGTTCCCTAACCCTAACCCTAGCCCGGAACAGAAACGTACCACCAACCCTGCACCTTACCCTACACCGTACCCTAATCCTAATCCGTTTCCTGACACTGACCCATGCGTCAGCAAGTTCCCTGACCCTAACACGTTTCCGTACCCTCACCTCTGTCCTAAACCTTGCCGTTCCCTAACCCTAACCCTAGCGCGGAATGGAAACCTACCACAAAACCTACACCTTACCCTACGCCGTACCCAAATCCTAATCCGTACGCTTACACGGAGACGTGCGTCAGCACGTACGCTGACCCTAACACGTTTCCGTACACTCACCTGTGCCCTAAACCTTGCCGTTCCCTAACCCTAACCCTAGCCAGGAACGGAAAACTACCACCATCCCTACCCCTTACCCTACGCCGTACCCTAATCCTAATCTGTACGCTGACAATGACCCATGCGTCAGCACATACCCTGAACCTAACACGTTTCCGTACCCTCACCTGTGCCCTAAACCTTGCCATTCCCTAAGCCTAACCCTAGGCTGGCACGGAATCCTACCACCAACCCTACACGTTACCCTACTCTGTACCCTAATCCTAACCCGTGCGTCAGCATGTACCCTAACCCTAACACGTTTCCGTACCCTCACCTGTGCCCTAAACCTTGCCGTTCCTTAACCCTAACCCTAAACCTGAACGGAAACCTACCACCATCCCTACACCTTACCCTACGCCGTACCCTAATCCTAATCTGTACGCAGACAATGACCCGTGCGTCAGCACATACCCTGACCCTAACACGTTTCTGTACCCTCACCTGTGCCCTAAACCTTGCCGTTCCCTAAGCCTAAACCTAGGCCTGCAAGGAATCCTACCACCAACCCTACACGTTACCCTACGCCGTACCCTAATCCTAACCCGTGCATCAGCATGTACCTTGACCCTAACACGTTTCCGTACCCTCACCTGTGCCCTAAACCTTGCCATTCCCTAACCCTAACCCTAGCCCTGAATGGAAACCTACCACCAACCCTACACCTTACTCTATGCCGTACCCTAATCCTAATCCGTACGCTGACACTAACCCTTGCGTCAGCAAGTACCCTGACCCTAACACGTTTCCGTATCCTCACCTGTGTCCTAAACCTTGCCGTTCCCTAACCCTAACCGTAGCGTTGAATGGAAACCTACCACAAAACCTACACCTTACCCTACGCCATACCCTAATCCTAATCAGTACGCTGACACTGACCCGTGCGTCAGCACGTACCCTGACCCTAACATGTTTCCGTACACTCACCTGTGCCCTAAACCTTGCCGTTCCCTAACCCTAACCCTAGCCCGGAATGGAAACCTACCACCATCCCTACACCTTACCCTACACCGTACCCTAATCCTAATCAGTACGCTGACAATGACACATGTGTCAGCACATACCCTGAACCTAACACGTTTCCGTACCCTCACCTGTGCCCTAAACCTTGCCGTTCCCTAAGCCTAACCCTAGGCCGGCACGGAATTATACCACCAAGTCTACACGTTACCCTACGCCGTACCCTAATCCTGACCCGTGCGTCAGCATGTACCCTGACCCTAACACGTTTCCATACCCTCACCTGTGCCCTAAACCTTGCCATTCCCTAACCCTAACCCTAGCCCGAAACGGAAACCTACCACCATCCCTATACCTTACCCTACACCGTACCCTAATCCTAATCTGTACGCTGACAATGACCCATGTGTCAGCACATACCCTGACCCTAACACGTTTCCGTACCCTCACCTGTGCCCTAAACCTTGCCGTTCCCTAAGCCTAACCCTAGGCTGGCACGGAATCCTACCACCAAACCTACACGTTACCCTACACCGTACCCTAATCCAAACCCGTGCGTCAGCATGTACCCTGACCCTAACACGTTTCCGTACCCTCACCTGTGCCCTAAACCTTGCAGTTCCCTAACCCTAACCCTAGCCCGGAATGGAAACCTACCACCAACCCTACACCTTACCCTACGCCGTACCCTAATCCTAATCCGTACGCTGACACTGACCTGTGCGTCAACACGTACCCTGACCCTAACATGTTTCCGTACACTCACCTGTGCCCTAAGCCTTGCCGTTCCCTAACCCTAACGCTAGCCCGGAACGGAAACCTACCACCAACCCTACACATTACCATATGCTGTACCCTAATCCTAACCCGTGCGTCAGCATGTACCCTGACACTAACACGTTTCTGTACCCTCACCGGTGCCCTAAACCTTACCGTTCCCTAACCCTAGCCCTAGCCCGAAACAGAAACCTACCATCAACCCTACACCTTACCCTACACCGTACCCTAATCCTAATCCGTTCGCTGACACTGACCCGTGCGTCAGCAAGTTCCCTGACCCTAACACGTATCCGTACCCTCACCTCTGTCCTAAACCTTGCGTTCCCTAACCCTAACCCTAGCACGGAATGGAAATCTACCACAAAACCTACACCTTACCCTACGCCGTACCCAAATCCTAATCCGTACGCTTACACGGAGACGTGCGTCAGCATGTACGCTGACCCTAACACGTTTCCGTACACTCACCTGTGCCCTAAACCTTGCCATTCCCTAACCCTAACCCTAGCCAGGAACGGAAAACTACCACCATCCCTACACCTTACCCTGCGCCGTACCCTAATCCTAATCTGTACGCTGACAATGACCCATGCGTCAGCACATACCCTGAACCTAACACGTTTCCGTACCCTCACCTGTGCCCTAAACCTTGCCGTTCCCTAAGCCTAACCCTAGGCCGGCACGGAATTCTACCACCAAACCTACACGTTACCCTACTCCGTACCCTAATCCTAACCCGTGCGTCAGCATGTACCCTGACCCTAACACGTTTCCGTACCCTCACCTGTGTCCTAAACCTTGCCGTTCCCTGAACCTCACCCTAGCGTGGAATGGAAACCTACCACAAAACCTACACCTTACCCTACGCCATACCCTAATCCTAATCCGTACGCTGACACTGACTAGTGCGTCAGCAAGTACCCTGACCCTAACAAGTTTCTGTACCCACACCTGTGTCCTAAACCTTGCCGTTCCCTAACCCTAACCCTAGCCCAAACGGAAACCTACCACCATCCCTACACCTTACCCTACGCCGTACCCTAATCCTAATCTGTACGCTGACAATGACCCGTGCGTCAGCACATACCCTGACCCTAACACGTTTCCGTACCCTCATCTGTGCCCTAAACCTTGCCATTCCCTAAGCCTAACCCTAGGCTGGCACGGAATCCTACCACCAACCCTACACGTTACCCTACTCTGTACCCTAATCCTAACCCGTGCGTCAGCATGTACCCTAACCCTAACACGTTTCCGTACCCTCACCGGTGCCCTAAACCTTGCCGTTCCCTAACCCTAACCCTAGCCCAAACGGAAACCTACCACCATCCCTACACCTTACCCTACGCCGTACCCTAATCCTAATCCAGACGCTGACACTGACGCGTGCGTCAGCACGCACCCTGACCCTAACATGTTTCTGTACACTCACCTGTGCCCTAAACCTTGCCGTTCCCTAACCCTAACCCTAAACCTGAACGGAAACCTACCACCATCCCTACACCTTACCCTACGCCGTACCCTAATCCTAATCTGTACGCAGACAATGACCCGTGCGTCAGCACATACCCTGACCCTAACACGTTTCTGTACCCTCACCTGTGCCCTAAACCTTGCCGTTCCCTAAGCCTAAACCTAGGCCTGCACGGAATCCTACCACCAACCCTACACGTTACCCTACGCCGTACCCTAATCCTAACCCGTGCATCAGCATGTACCTTGACCCTAACACGTTTCCATACCCTCACCTGTGCCATAAACCTTGCCATTCCCTAACCCTAACCCTAGCCCTGAATGGAAACCTACCACCAACCCTACACCTTACTCTATGCCGTACCCTAATCCTAATCCGTACGCTGACACTGACCCTTGCGTCAGCAAGTACCCTGACCCTAACACGTTTCCGTATCCTCACCTGTGTCCTAAACCTTGCCGTTCCCTAACCCTAACCGTAGCGTTGAATGGAAACCTACCACAAAACCTACACCTTACCCTACGCCATACCCTAATCCTAATCCGTACGCTGACACTGACCCGTGCGTCAGCACGTACCCTGACCCTAACATGTTTCCGTACACTCACCTGTGCCCTAAACCTTGCCGTTCCCTAACCCTAACCCTAGCCCGGAATGGAAACCTACCACCATCCCTACACCTTACCCTACACCGTACCCTAATCCTAATCAGTACGCTGACAATGACACATGTGTCAGCACATACCCTGAACCTAACACGTTTCCGTACACTCACCGGTGCCCAAAACCTTGCCGTTCCCTAACCCTAACCCTAGCCCGGAACGGAAATCCCTACACCTTACCCTACGCCGTACCCTAATCATAATATGTACGCAAACAATGACCCGTGCGTCAGCACATACCCTGACCCTAACACGTTTCCGTACCCTCACCTGTGCCCTTAACCTTGCCGTTCCCTAAGCCTAACCCTAGGCCGGCACGGAATCCTACCACCAACCCTACACGTTACCCTACGCCATACCCTAATCCGAGCCCGTGCGTCAGCATGTACCCTGACCCTATCACGTTTCCGTACCCTCACCTGTGCCCTAAGCCTTGCCGTTCCCTAACCCTAACGCTAGCCCGGAACGGAAACCTACCACCAACCCTACACATTACCATACGCCGTACCCTAATCCTAACCCGTGCGTCAGCATGTACCCTGACACTAACACGTTTCTGTACCCTCACCGGTGCCCTAAACCTTACCGTTCCCTAACTCTAACCCTAGCCCGGAACAGAAACCTACCATCAACCCTACACCTTACCCTACACCGTACCCTAATCCTAATCCGTTCGCTGACACTGACCCATGGGTCAGCAAGTTCCCTGACCCTAACTCGTTTCCGTACCCTCACCTCTGTCCTAAACCTTGCCGTTCCCTAACCCTAACCCTAGCACGGAATGGAAACCTACCACAAAACCTACACCTTACCCTACGCCGTACCCAAATCCTAATCCGTACGCTTACACGGAGACGTGCGTCAGCACGTACGCTGACCCTAACACGTTTCCGTACACTCACCTGTGCCCTAAACCTTGCCGTTCCCTAACCCTAACCCTAGCCAGGAACGGAAAACTACCACCATCCCTACACCTTACCCTGCGCCGTACCCTAATCCTAATCTGTACGCTGACAATGACCCATGCGTCAGCACATAACCTGAACCTAACACGTTTCCGTACCCTCACCTGTGCCCTAAACCTTGCCGTTCCCTAAGCCTAACCCTAGGCCGGCACGGAATTCTACCACCAAACCTACACGTTACCCTACTCCGTACCCTAATCCTAACCCGTGCGTCAGCATGTACCCTGACCCTAACACGTTTCCGTACCCTCACCTGTGTCCTAAACCTTGCCGTTCCCTAAACCTCACCCTAGCGTGGAATGGAAACCTACCACAAAACCTACACCTTACCCTACGCCATACCCTAATCCTAATCCGTACGCTGACACTGACTAGTGCGTCAGCAAGTACCCTGACCCTAACAAGTTTCTGTACCCACACCTGTGTCCTAAACCTTGCCGTTCCCTAACCCTAACCCTAGCCCAAACGGAAACCTACCACCATTCCTACACCTTACCCTACGCCGTACCCTAATCCTAATCTGTACGCTGACAATGACCCGTGCGTCAGCACATACCATGACCCTAACACGTTTCCGTACCCTCTCCTGTGCCCTAAACCTTGCCGTTCCCTAAGCCTAACCCTAGGCCGGCACGGAATCCTACCACCAACCCTACACGTTACCCTACGCCGTACCCTAATCCTAACCCGTGCGTCAGCATGTACCCTGACCCTAACACGTTTCCGTACCCTCACCTGTGCCCTAAACCTTGCAGTTCCCTAACCCTAACCCTAGCCCGGAATGGAAACCTACCACCAACCCTACACCTTACCCTATGCCGTACCCTAATCCTAATCCGGACGCTGACACTGACGCGTGCGTCAGCACGCACCCTGACCCTAACATGTTTCCGTACACTCACCTGTGCCCTAAACCTTGCCGTTGCCTATCCCTAACCCTAAACCTGAACGGAAACCTACCACCATCCCTACACCTTACCCTACGCCGTACCCTAATCCTAATCTGTACGCAGACAATGACCCGTGCGTCAGCACATACCCTGACCCTAACACGTTTCTGTACCCTCACCTGTGCCCTAAACCTTGCCGTTCCCTAAGCCTAAACCTAGGCCTGCACGGAATCCTACCACCAACCCTACACGTTACCCTACGCCGTACCCTAATCCTAACCCGTGCATCAGCATGTACCTTGACCCTAACACGTTTCCGTACCCTCACCTGTGCCCTAAACCTTGCCATTCCCTAACCCTAACCCTAGCCCTGAATGGAAACCTACCACCAACCCTACACCTTACTCTATGCCGTACCCTAATCCTAATCTGTACGCTGACACTGACCCTTGCATCAGCAAGTACCCTGACCCTAACACGTTTCCGTATCCTCACCTATGTCCTAAACCTTGCCGTTCCCTAACCCTAACCCTAGCGTTGAATGGAAACCTACCACAAAACCTACACCTTACCCTACGCCATACCCTAATCCTAATCCGTACGCTGACACTGACCCGTGCGTCAGCACGTACCCTGACCCTAACATGTTTCCGTACACTCACCTGTGCCCTAAACCTTGCCGTTCCCTAACCCTAACCCTGGCCCGGAATGGAAACCTACCACCATCCCTACACCTTACCCTACACCGTACCCTAATCCTAATCAGTACGCTGACAATGACACATGTGTCAGCACATACCCTGACCCTAACACGTTTCCGTACCCTCACCTGTGCCCTAAACCTTGCCGTTCCCTAAGCCTAAACCTAGGCCGGCACGGAATTCTAACACCAAGCCTACACGTTACCCTACGCCGTACCCTAATCCTAACCCGTGCGTCAGCATGTACCCTGACCCTAACACGTTTCCGTACCCTCACCTGTGCCCTAAGCCTTGCCGTTCCCTAACCCTAACGCTAGCCCGGAACGGAAACCTACCACCAACCCTACACATTACCATACGCCGTACCCTAATCCTAACCCGTGCGTCAGCATGTACCCTGACACTAACACGTTTCTGTACCCTCACCGGTGCCCTAAACCTTACCGTTCCCTAACTCTAACCCTAGCCCGGAACAGAAACCTACCATCAACCCTACACCTTACCCTACACCGTACCCTAATCCTAATCCGTTCGCTGACACTGACCCGTGCGTCAGCAAGTTCCCTGACCCTAACACGTTTCCGTACCCTCACCTCTGTCCTAAACCTTGCCGTTCCCTAACCCTAACCCTAGCACGGAATGGAAACCTACCACAAAACCTACACCTTACCCTACGCCGTACCCAAATCCTAATCTGTACGCTTACACGGAGACATGCGTCAGCACGTACGCTGACCCTAACACGTTTCTGTACCCTCACCTGTGCCCTAAACCTTGCCGTTCCCTAAGCCTAAACCTAGGCCTGCAAGGAATCCTACCACCAACCCTACACGTTACCCTACGCCGTACCCTAATCCTAACCCGTGCATCAGCATGTACCTTGACCCTAACGCGTTTCCGTACCCTCACCTGTGCCCTAAACCTTGCCATTCCCTAACCCTAACCCTAGCCCTGAATGGAAACCTACCACCAACCCTACACCTTACTCTAAGCCGTACCCTAATCCTAATCCGTACGCTGACACTGACCCTTGCGTCAGCAAGTACCCTGACCCTAACACGTTTCCGTATCCTCACCTGTGTCCTAAACCTTGCCGTTCCCTAACCCTAACCCTAGCGTTGAATGGAAACCTACCACAAAACCTACACCTTACCCTACGCCATACCCTAATCCTAATCAGTACGCTGACACTGACCCGTTCGTCAGCACGTACCCTGACCCTAACATGTTTCCGTACACTCACCTGTGCCCTAAACCTTGCCGTTCCCTAACCCTAACCCTAGCCCGGAACGGAAACCTACCACCATCCCTATACCTTACCCTACACCGTACCCTAATCCTAATCTGTACGCTGACAATGACCCATGTGTCAGCACATACCCTGACCCTAACACGTTTCCGTACCCTCACCTGTGCCCTAAACCTTGCCGTTCTCTAAGCCTAACCCTAGGCCGGCACGGAATCCTACCACCAACCCTACACCTTACCCTACGCCGTACCCTAATCCTAATCCAGACGCTGACACTGACGCGTGCGTCAGCACGTACCCTGACCCTAACATGTTTCCGTACACTCACCTGTGCCCTAAACCTTGCCGTTCCCTAACCCTAACCCTAGCCCGGAACGGAAACCTACCACCATCCCTACACCTTACCCTACACCGTACCCTAATCCTAATCCGTACGCTGACACTGACCCGTGCGTCAGCACGTACCCTGACCCTAACATGTTTCCGTACACTCACCGGTGCCCAAAACCTTGCCGTTCCCTAACCCTAACCCTAGCCCGGAACGGAAATCCCTACACCTTACCCTACGCCGTACCCTAATCATAATATGTACGCAGACAATGACCCGTGCGTCAGCACATACCCTGAACCTAACACGTTTCTGTACCCTCACCTGTGCCCTAAACCTTGCCGTTCCCTAAGCCTAACCCTAGGCCGGCACGGAATCCTACCACCAACCCTACACGTTACCCTACACCGTACCCTAATCCTAACCCGTGCGTCAGCATGTACCCTGACCCTAACACGTTTCCGTACCCTCACCTGTGCCCTAAGCCTTGCCGTTCCCTAACCCTAACGCTAGCCCGGAACGGACACCTACCACCAACCCTACACATTACCATACGCCGTACCCTAATCCTAACCCGTGCGTCAGCATGTACCCTGACACTAACACGTTTCTGTACCCTCACCGGTGCCCTAAACCTTACCGTTCCCTAACCCTAACCCTAGCCCGGAACAGAAACGTACCACCAACCCTGCACCTTACCCTACACCGTACCCTAATCCTAATCCGTTTCCTGACACTGACCCATGCGTCAGCAAGTTCCCTGACCCTAACACGTTTCCGTACCCTCA
Organism: Mesoplodon densirostris; assembly: GCF_025265405.1. Classification (NCBI taxonomy): domain Eukaryota; kingdom Metazoa; phylum Chordata; class Mammalia; order Artiodactyla; family Ziphiidae; genus Mesoplodon; species Mesoplodon densirostris. The sequence continues at coordinate 155,245,076 of NC_082665.1, read as the reverse complement.
CCTCTGTCTAAACCTTGCCGTTCCCTAACCCTAACCCTAGCGCGGAATGGAAACCTACCACAAAACCTACACCTTACCCTACGCCGTACCCAAATCCTAATCCGTACGCTTACACGGAGACGTGCATCAGCACGTACGCTGACCCTAACACGTTTCCGTACACTCACCTGTGCCCTAAACCTTGCCATTCCCTAACCCTAACCCTAGCCAGGAACGGAAAACTACCACCATCCCTACACCTTACCCTACGCCATACCCTAATCCTAATCTGTACGCTGACAATGACCCATGCGTCAGCACATACCCTGAACCTAACACGTTTCCGTACCCTCACCTGTGCCCTAAACCTTGCCATTCCCTAAGCCTAACCCTAGGCTGGCACGGAATCCTACCACCAACCCTACACGTTACCCTACTCTGTACCCTAATCCTAACCCGTGCGTCAGCATGTACCCTAACCCTAACACGTTTCCGTACCCTCACCTGTGCCCTAAACCTTGCCGTTCCCTAACCCTAACCCTAGCCCGGAACGGAAACCTACCACCATCCCTACACCTTACCCTATGCCGTACCCTAATCCTAATCTGTACGCTGACAATGACCCGTGCGTCAGCACATACCCTGACCCTAACACGTTTCCGTACCCTCACCTGTGCCCTAAACCTTGCCGTTCCCTAAGCCTAACCCTAGGCCGGCACGGAATCCTACCACCAACCCTACACGTTACCCTACGCCGTACCCAAATCCTAACCCGTGCGTCAGCATGTACCCTGAGCCTAACACGTTTCCGTACCCTCACCTGTGGCCTAAACCTTGCAGTTCCCTAACCCTAACCCTAGCCCGGAATGGAAACCTACCACCAACCCTACACCTTACCCTACGCCGTACCCTAATCCTAATCCGTATGCTGACACTGACCCTTGCGTCAGCAAGTACCCTGACCCTAACACGTTTCCGTATCCTCACCTGTGTCCTAAACCTTGCCGTTCCCTAACCCTAACCCTAGCCCGGAATGGAAACCTACCACCAACCCTACACCTTACTCTACGCCGTACCCTAATCCTAATCCAGACGCTGACACTGACGCGTGCGTCAGCACGCACCCTGACCCTAACATGTTTCCGTACACTCACCTGTGCCCTAAACCTTGCCGTTCCCTAACCCTAACCCTAAACCTGAACGGAAACCTACCACCATCCCTACACCTTACCCTACGCCGTACCTTAATCCTAATCTGTACGCAGACAATGACCCGTGCGTCAGCAAGTACCCTGACCCTAACACGTTTCCGTATCCTCACCTGTGTCCTAAACCTTGCCGTTCCCTAACCCTAACCCTAGCGTTGAATGGAAACCTACCACAAAACCTACACCTTACCCTACGCCATACCCTAATCCTAATCAGTACGCTGACACTGACCCGTGCGTCAGCACGTACCCTGACCCTAACATGTTTCCGTACACTCACCTGTGCCCTAAACCTTGCCGTTCCCTAACCCTAACCCTAGCCCGGAATGGAAACCTACCACCATCCCTACACCTTACCCTACACCGTACCCTAATCCTAATCAGTACGCTGACAATGACACATGTGTCAGCACATACCCTGAACCTAACACGTTTCCGTACCCTCACCTGTGCCCTAAACCTTGCCGTTCCCTAAGCCTAACCCTAGTCCGGCACGGAAATCTACGACCAAACCTACACGTTACCCTACGCCGTACCCTAATCCTAACCCGTGCGTCAGCATGTACCCTGACCCTAACACGTTTCCATACCCTCACCTGTGCCCTAAACCTTGCCATTCCCTAACCCTAACCCTAGCCCGGAACGGAAACCTACCACCATCCCTATACCTTACCCTACACCGTACCCTAATCCTAATCTGTACGCTGACAATGACCCATGTGTCAGCACATACCCTGACCCTAACACGTTTCCGTACCCTCACCTGTGCCCTAAACCTTGCCGTTCTCTAAGCCTAACCCTAGACCGGCACGGAATTCTACCACCAAACCTACACGTTACCCTACTCCGTACCCTAATCCTAACCCGTACGTCAGCACATACCCTGACCCTAACACGTTTCCGTACCCTCACCTGTGCCCTAAACCTTGCCATTCCCTAAGCCTAACCCTAGGCCGGCACGGAATCCTACCACCAACCCTACATGTTACCCTACTCTGTACCCTAATCCTAAGCCGTGCGTCAGCATGTACCCTAACCCTAACACGTTTCCGTACCCTCACCTGTGCCCTAAACCTTGCCGTTCCCTAACCCTAACCCTAGCCCAGAACGGAAACCTACCACCATCCCTACACCTTACCCTATGCCGTACCCTAATCCTAATCTGTATGCTGACAATGACCCGTGCGTCAGCTCATACCCTGACCCTAACACGTTTCCGTACCCTCACCTGTGCCCTAAACCTTGCCGTTCCCTAAGCCTAACCCTAGGCCGGCACGGAATCCTACCACCAACCCTACACGTTACCCTACGCCGTACCCTAATCCTAACCCGTGCGTCAGCATGTACCCTAAACTAACACGTTTCCGTACCCTCACCTGTGCCCTAAACCTTGCAGTTCCCTAACCCTAACCCTAGCCCGGAATGGAAACCTACCACCAACCCTACACCTTACCCTACGCCGTACCCTAATCCTAATCCAGACGCTGACACTGACGCGTGCGTCAGCACGTACCCTGACCCTAACATGTTTCCGTACACTCACCTGTGCCCTAAACCTTGCCATTCCCTAACCCTAACCCTAGCCCGGAACGGAAACCTACCACCATCCCTACACCTTACTCTACACCGTACCCTAATCCTAATCCGTACGCTGACACTGACCCGTGCGTCAGCACGTACCCTGACCCTAACATGTTTCCGTACACTCACCGGTGCCCAAAACCTTGCCGTTCCCTAACCCTAACCCTAGCCCGGAACGGAAATCCCTACACCTTACCCTACGCCGTACCCTAATCATAATATGTACGCAGACAATGACCCGTGCGTCAGCACATACCCTGAACCTAACACGTTTCTGTACCCTCACCTGTGCCCTAAACCTTGCCGTTCCCTAAGCCTAACCCTAGGCCGGCACGGAATCCTACCACCAACCCTACACGTTACCCTACGCCGTACCCTAATCCTAACCCGTGCGTCAGCATGTACCCTGACCCTAACACGTTTCCGTACCCTCACCTGTGCCCTAAGCCTTGCCGTTCCCTAACCCTAACGCTAGCCCGGAACGGAAACCTACCACCAACCCTACACATTACCATACGCCGTACCCTAATCCTAACCCGTGCGTCAGCATGTACCCTGACACTAACACGTTTCTGTACCCTCACCGGTGCCCTAAACCTTACCGTTCCCTAACCCTAACCCTAGCCCGGAACAGAAACGTACCACCAACCCTGCACCTTACCCTACACCGTACCCTAATCCTAATCCGTTTCCTGACACTGACCCATGCGTCAGCAAGTTCCCTGACCCTAACACGTTTCCGTACCCTCACCTCTGTCTAAACCTTGCCGTTCCCTAACCCTAACCCTAGCGCGGAATGGAAACCTACCACAAAACCTACACCTTACCCTACGCCGTACCCAAATCCTAATCCGTACGCTTACACGGAGACGTGCATCAGCACGTACGCTGACCCTAACACGTTTCCGTACACTCACCTGTGCCCTAAACCTTGCCGTTCCCTAACCCTAACCCTAGCCAGGAACGGAAAACTACCACCATCCCTACACCTTACCCTACGCCATACCCTAATCCTAATCTGTACGCTGACAATGACCCATGCGTCAGCACATAACCTGAACCTAACACGTTTCCGTACCCTCACCTGTGCCCTAAACCTTGCCATTCCCTAAGCCTAACCCTAGGCTGGCACGGAATCCTACCACCAACCCTACACGTTACCCTACTCTGTACCCTAATCCTAACCCGTGCGTCAGCATGTACCCTAACCCTAACACGTTTCCGTACCCTCACCTGTGCCCTAAACCTTGCCGTTCCCTAACCCTAACCCTAGCCCGGAACGGAAACCTACCACCATCCCTACACCTTACCCTATGCCGTACCCTAATCCTAATCTGTACGCTGACAATGACCCGTGCGTCAGCACATACCCTGACCCTAACACGTTTCCGTACCCTCACCTGTGCCCTAAACCTTGCCGTTCCCTAAGCCTAACCCTAGGCCGGCACGGATTCCTACCACCAACCCTACACGTTACCCTAAGCCGTACCCTAATCCTAACCCGTGCGTCAGCATGTACCCTGACCCTAACACGTTTCCGTACCCTCACCTGTGCCCTAAGCCTTGCCGTTCCCTAACCCTAACCCTAGCCCGGAACGGAAACCTACCCCCAACCCTACACATTACCATACGCCGTACCCTAATCCTAACCCGTGCGTCAGCATGTACCCTGACACTAACACGTTTCTGTACCCTCACCGGTGCCCTAAACCTTACCGTTCCCTAACCCTAACCCTAGCCCGGAACAGAAACGTACCACCAACCCTACACCTTACCCTACACCGTACCCTAATCCTAATCCGTTCGCTGACACTGACCCATGCGTCAGCAAGTTCCCTGACCCTAACACGTTTCCGTACCCTCACCTCTGTCCTAAACCTTGCCGTTCACTAACCCTAACCCTAGCGTGGAATGGAAACCTACCACAAAACCTACACCTTACCCTACGCCGTACCCAAATCCTAATCCGTACGCTTACACGGAGACGTGCGTCAGCACGTACGCTGACCCTAACACGTTTCCGTACACTCACCTGTGCCCTAAACCTTGCCGTTCCCTAACCCTAACCCTAGCCAGGAACGGAAAACTACCACCATCCCTACACCTTACCTTACACCGTACCCTAATCCTAATCTGTACGCCGACAATGACCAATGCGTCAGCACATACCCTGAACCTAACACGTTTCCGTACCCTCACCTGTGCCCTAAACCTTGCCATTCCCTAAGCCTAACCCTAGGCCGGCACGGAATCCTACCACCAAACCTACACGTTACCCTACTCTGTACCCTAATCCTAAGCCGTGCGTCAGCATGTACCCTAACCCTAACACGTTTCCGTACCCTCACCTGTGCCCTAAACCTTGCCGTTCCCTAACCCTAACCCTAGCCCAGAACGGAAACCTACCACCATCCCTACACCTTACCCTATGCCGTACCCTAATCCTAATCTGTATGCTGACAATGACCCGTGCGTCAGCTCATACCCTGACCCTAACACGTTTCCGTACCCTCACCTGTGCCCTAAACCTTGCCGTTCCCTAAGCCTAACCCTAGGCCGGCACGGAATCCTACCACCAACCCTACACGTTACCCTACGCCGTACCCTAATCCTAACCCGTGCGTCAGCATGTACCCTAAACTAACACGTTTCCGTACCCTCACCTGTGCCCTAAACCTTGCAGTTCCCTAACCCTAACCCTAGCCCGGAATGGAAACCTACCACCAACCCTACACCTTACCCTACGCCGTACCCTAATCCTAATCCAGACACTGACACTGACGCGTGCGTCAGCACGTACCCTGACCCTAACATGTTTCCGTACACTCACCTGTGCCCTAAACCTTGCCGTTCCCTAACCCTAACCCTAGCCCGGAACGGAAACCTACCACCATCCCTACACCTTACCCTACACCGTACCCTAATCCTAATCCGTACGCTGACACTGACCCGTGCGTCAGCACGTACCCTGACCCTAACATGTTTCCGTACACTCACCGGTGCCCAAAACCTTGCCGTTCCCTAACCCTAACCCTAGCCCGGAACGGAAATCCCTACACCTTACCCTATGCCGTACCCTAATCATAATATGTACGCAAACAATGACCCGTGCGTCAGCACATACCCTGACCCTAACACGTTTCCGTACCCTCACCTGTGCCCTAAACCTTGCCGTTCCCTAAGCCTAACCCTAGGCCGGCACGGAATCCTACCACCAACCCTACACGTTACCCTACACCGTACCCTAATCCTAACCCGTGCGTCAGCATGTACCCTGACCCTAACACGTTTCCGTACCCTCACCTGTGCCCTAAACCTTGCAGTTCCCTAACCCTAACCCTAGCCCGGAATGGAAACCTACCACCAACCCTACACCTTACCCTAAGCCGTACCCTAATCCTAATCCAGACGCTCAAACTGACGCGTGCGTCAGCACGTACCCTGACCCTAACATGTTTCCGTACACTCACCTGTGCCCTAAACCTTGCTGTTAGCTAACCCTAACCCTAAACCTGAACGGAAACCTACCAGCATCCCTACACCTTACCCTACGCCGTACCCTAATCCTAATCGGTACGCTGACACTGACCCTTGCGTCAGCAAGTACCCTGACCCTAACACGTTTCCGTATCCTCACCTGTGTCCTAAACCTTGCCGTTCCCTAACCCTAAACCTAGAGTTGAATGGAAACCTACCAAAAAAGCTACACCTTACCCTACGCCATACCCTAATCCTAATCCGTACGCTGACACTGACCCGTGCCTCAGCACGTACCCTGACCCTAACATGTTTCCGTACACTCACCTGTGCCCTAAACCTTGCCGTTCCCTAACCCTAACCCTAGCCCGGAACGGAAACCTACCACCATCCCTACACCTTACCCTACACCGTACCCTAATCCTAATCCGTACGCTGACACTGACCCGTGCGTCAGCACGTACCCTGACCCTAACATGTTTCCGTACACTCACCGCTGCCCAAAACCTTGCCGTTCCCTAACCCTAACCCTAGCCAGGAACGGAAATCCCTACACCTTATCCTACGCCGTACCCTAATCATAATATGTTCGCAGACAATGACCCGTGCGTCAGCACATACCCTGACCCTAACACGTTTCTGTACCCTCACCTGTGCCCTAAACCTTGCCGTTCCCTAAGCCTAACCCTAGGCCGGCACGGAATCCGACCACCAACCCTACACGTTACCCTACGCCGTACCCTAATCCTAATCCGTGCGTCAGCATGTACCCTGACCCTAACACGTTTCCGTACCCTCACCTGTGCCCTAAGCCTTGCCGTTCCCTAACCCTAACGCTAGCCCGGAACGGAAACGTACCACCAACCCTACACATTACCATACGCCGTACCCTAATCCTAACCCGTGCGTCAGCATGTACCCTGACACTAACACGTTTCTGTACCCTCACCGGTGCCCTAAACCTTACCGTTCCCTAACCCTAACCCTAGCCCGGAACAGAAACGTACCACCAACCCTGCACCTTACCCTACACCGTACCCTAATCCTAATCCGTTTCCTGACACTGACCCATGCGTCAGCAAGTTCCCTGACCCTAACACGTTTCCGTACCCTCACCTCTGTCCTAAACCTTGCCGTTCCCTAACCCTAACCCTAGCGCGGAATGGAAACCTACCACAAAACCTACACCTTACCCTACGCCGTACCCAAATCCTAATCCGTACGCTTACACGGAGACGTGCGTCAGCACGTACGCTGACCCTAACACGTTTCCGTACACTCACCTGTGCCCTAAAGCTTGCCATTCCCTAACCCTAACCCTAGCCAGGAACGGAAAACTACCACCATCCCTACACCTTACCCTACGCCGTACCCTAATCCTAATCTGTACGCTGACAATGACCCATGCGTCAGCACATACCCTGAACCTAACACGTTTCCGTACCCTCACCTGTGCCCTAAACCTTGCCATTCCCTAAGCCTAACCCTAGGCTGGCACGGAATCCTACCACCAACCCTACACGTTACCCTACTCTGTACCCTAATCCTAACCCGTGCGTCAGTATGTACCCTAACCCTAACACGTTTCCGTACCCTCACCTGTGCCCTAAACCTTGCCGTTCCCTAACCCTAACCCTAGCCCGGAACGGAAACCTACCACCATCCCTACACCTTACCCTACGTCGTACCCTAATCCTAATCTGTACGCTGACAATGACCCGTGCGTCAGCACATACCCTGACCCTAACACGTTTCCGTACCCTCACCTGTGCCCTAAACCTTGCCGTTCCCTAAGCCTAACCCTAGGCCTGCAAGGAATCCTACCACCAACCCTACACGTTACCCTACACCGTACCCTAATCCTAACCCGTGCATCAGCATGTACCTTGACCCTAACACGTTTCCGTACCCTCACCTGTGCCCTAAACCTTGCCATTCCCTAACCCTAACCCTAGCCCTGAATGGAAACCTACCACCAACCCTACACCTTACTCTATGCCGTACCCTAATCCTAATCTGTACGCTGACACTGACCCTTGCATCAGCAAGTACCCTGACCCTAACACGTTTCCGTATCCTCACCTATGTCCTAAACCTTGCCGTTCCCTAACCCTAACCCTAGCGTTGAATGGAAACCTACCACAAAACCTACACCTTACCCTACGCCATACCCTAATCCTAATCCGTACGCTGACACTGACCCGTGCGTCAGCACGTACCCTGACCCTAACATGTTTCCGTACACTCACCTGTGCCCTAAACCTTGCCGTTCCCTAACCCTAACCCTGGCCCGGAATGGAAACCTACCACCATCCCTACACCTTACCCTACACCGTACCCTAATCCTAATCAGTACGCTGACAATGACACATGTGTCAGCACATACCCTGACCCTAACACGTTTCCGTACCCTCACCTGTGCCCTAAACCTTGCCGTTCCCTAAGCCTAAACCTAGGCCGGCACGGAATTCTAACACCAAGCCTACACGTTACCCTACGCCGTACCCTAATCCTAACCCGTGCGTCAGCATGTACCCTGACCCTAACACGTTTCCGTACCCTCACCTGTGCCCTAAGCCTTGCCGTTCCCTAACCCTAACGCTAGCCCGGAACGGAAACCTACCACCAACCCTACACATTACCATACGCCGTACCCTAATCCTAACCCGTGCGTCAGCATGTACCCTGACACTAACACGTTTCTGTACCCTCACCGGTGCCCTAAACCTTACCGTTCCCTAACTCTAACCCTAGCCCGGAACAGAAACCTACCATCAACCCTACACCTTACCCTACACCGTACCCTAATCCTAATCCGTTCGCTGACACTGACCCGTGCGTCAGCAAGTTCCCTGACCCTAACACGTTTCCGTACCCTCACCTCTGTCCTAAACCTTGCCGTTCCCTAACCCTAACCCTAGCACGGAATGGAAACCTACCACAAAACCTACACCTTACCCTACGCCGTACCCAAATCCTAATCTGTACGCTTACACGGAGACATGCGTCAGCACGTACGCTGACCCTAACACGTTTCTGTACCCTCACCTGTGCCCTAAACCTTGCCGTTCCCTAAGCCTAAACCTAGGCCTGCAAGGAATCCTACCACCAACCCTACACGTTACCCTACGCCGTACCCTAATCCTAACCCGTGCATCAGCATGTACCTTGACCCTAACGCGTTTCCGTACCCTCACCTGTGCCCTAAACCTTGCCATTCCCTAACCCTAACCCTAGCCCTGAATGGAAACCTACCACCAACCCTACACCTTACTCTAAGCCGTACCCTAATCCTAATCCGTACGCTGACACTGACCCTTGCGTCAGCAAGTACCCTGACCCTAACACGTTTCCGTATCCTCACCTGTGTCCTAAACCTTGCCGTTCCCTAACCCTAACCCTAGCGTTGAATGGAAACCTACCACAAAACCTACACCTTACCCTACGCCATACCCTAATCCTAATCAGTACGCTGACACTGACCCGTTCGTCAGCACGTACCCTGACCCTAACATGTTTCCGTACACTCACCTGTGCCCTAAACCTTGCCGTTCCCTAACCCTAACCCTAGCCCGGAACGGAAACCTACCACCATCCCTATACCTTACCCTACACCGTACCCTAATCCTAATCTGTACGCTGACAATGACCCATGTGTCAGCACATACCCTGACCCTAACACGTTTCCGTACCCTCACCTGTGCCCTAAACCTTGCCGTTCTCTAAGCCTAACCCTAGGCCGGCACGGAATCCTACCACCAACCCTACACCTTACCCTACGCCGTACCCTAATCCTAATCCAGACGCTGACACTGACGCGTGCGTCAGCACGTACCCTGACCCTAACATGTTTCCGTACACTCACCTGTGCCCTAAACCTTGCCGTTCCCTAACCCTAACCCTAGCCCGGAACGGAAACCTACCACCATCCCTACACCTTACCCTACACCGTACCCTAATCCTAATCCGTACGCTGACACTGACCCGTGCGTCAGCACGTACCCTGACCCTAACATGTTTCCGTACACTCACCGGTGCCCAAAACCTTGCCGTTCCCTAACCCTAACCCTAGCCCGGAACGGAAATCCCTACACCTTACCCTACGCCGTACCCTAATCATAATATGTACGCAGACAATGACCCGTGCGTCAGCACATACCCTGAACCTAACACGTTTCTGTACCCTCACCTGTGCCCTAAACCTTGCCGTTCCCTAAGCCTAACCCTAGGCCGGCACGGAATCCTACCACCAACCCTACACGTTACCCTACACCGTACCCTAATCCTAACCCGTGCGTCAGCATGTACCCTGACCCTAACACGTTTCCGTACCCTCACCTGTGCCCTAAGCCTTGCCGTTCCCTAACCCTAACGCTAGCCCGGAACGGACACCTACCACCAACCCTACACATTACCATACGCCGTACCCTAATCCTAACCCGTGCGTCAGCATGTACCCTGACACTAACACGTTTCTGTACCCTCACCGGTGCCCTAAACCTTACCGTTCCCTAACCCTAACCCTAGCCCGGAACAGAAACGTACCACCAACCCTGCACCTTACCCTACACCGTACCCTAATCCTAATCCGTTTCCTGACACTGACCCATGCGTCAGCAAGTTCCCTGACCCTAACACGTTTCCGTACCCTCACCTCTGTCTAAACCTTGCCGTTCCCTAACCCTAACCCTAGCGCGGAATGGAAACCTACCACAAAACCTACACCTTACCCTACGCCGTACCCAAATCCTAATCCGTACGCTTACACGGAGACGTGCATCAGCACGTACGCTGACCCTAACACGTTTCCGTACACTCACCTGTGCCCTAAACCTTGCCATTCCCTAACCCTAACCCTAGCCAGGAACGGAAAACTACCACCATCCCTACACCTTACCCTACGCCATACCCTAATCCTAATCTGTACGCTGACAATGACCCATGCGTCAGCACATACCCTGAACCTAACACGTTTCCGTACCCTCACCTGTGCCCTAAACCTTGCCATTCCCTAAGCCTAACCCTAGGCTGGCACGGAATCCTACCACCAACCCTACACGTTACCCTACTCTGTACCCTAATCCTAACCCGTGCGTCAGCATGTACCCTAACCCTAACACGTTTCCGTACCCTCACCTGTGCCCTAAACCTTGCCGTTCCCTAACCCTAACCCTAGCCCGGAACGGAAACCTACCACCATCCCTACACCTTACCCTATGCCGTACCCTAATCCTAATCTGTACGCTGACAATGACCCGTGCGTCAGCACATACCCTGACCCTAACACGTTTCCGTACCCTCACCTGTGCCCTAAACCTTGCCGTTCCCTAAGCCTAACCCTAGGCCGGCACGGAATCCTACCACCAACCCTACACGTTACCCTACGCCGTACCCAAATCCTAACCCGTGCGTCAGCATGTACCCTGAGCCTAACACGTTTCCGTACCCTCACCTGTGGCCTAAACCTTGCAGTTCCCTAACCCTAACCCTAGCCCGGAATGGAAACCTACCACCAACCCTACACCTTACCCTACGCCGTACCCTAATCCTAATCCGTATGCTGACACTGACCCTTGCGTCAGCAAGTACCCTGACCCTAACACGTTTCCGTATCCTCACCTGTGTCCTAAACCTTGCCGTTCCCTAACCCTAACCCTAGCCCGGAATGGAAACCTACCACCAACCCTACACCTTACTCTACGCCGTACCCTAATCCTAATCCAGACGCTGACACTGACGCGTGCGTCAGCACGCACCCTGACCCTAACATGTTTCCGTACACTCACCTGTGCCCTAAACCTTGCCGTTCCCTAACCCTAACCCTAAACCTGAACGGAAACCTACCACCATCCCTACACCTTACCCTACGCCGTACCTTAATCCTAATCTGTACGCAGACAATGACCCGTGCGTCAGCAAGTACCCTGACCCTAACACGTTTCCGTATCCTCACCTGTGTCCTAAACCTTGCCGTTCCCTAACCCTAACCCTAGCGTTGAATGGAAACCTACCACAAAACCTACACCTTACCCTACGCCATACCCTAATCCTAATCAGTACGCTGACACTGACCCGTGCGTCAGCACGTACCCTGACCCTAACATGTTTCCGTACACTCACCTGTGCCCTAAACCTTGCCGTTCCCTAACCCTAACCCTAGCCCGGAATGGAAACCTACCACCATCCCTACACCTTACCCTACACCGTACCCTAATCCTAATCAGTACGCTGACAATGACACATGTGTCAGCACATACCCTGAACCTAACACGTTTCCGTACCCTCACCTGTGCCCTAAACCTTGCCGTTCCCTAAGCCTAACCCTAGTCCGGCACGGAAATCTACGACCAAACCTACACGATACCCTACGCCGTACCCTAATCCTAACCCGTGCGTCAGCATGTACCCTGACCCTAACACGTTTCCATACCCTCACCTGTGCCCTAAACCTTGCCATTCCCTAACCCTAACCCTAGCCCGGAACGGAAACCTACCACCATCCCTATACCTTACCCTACACCGTACCCTAATCCTAATCTGTACGCTGACAATGACCCATGTGTCAGCACATACCCTGACCCTAACACGTTTCCGTACCCTCACCTGTGCCCTAAACCTTGCCGTTCTCTAAGCCTAACCCTAGACCGGCACGGAATTCTACCACCAAACCTACACGTTACCCTACTCCGTACCCTAATCCTAACCCGTACGTCAGCACATACCCTGACCCTAACACGTTTCCGTACCCTCACCTGTGCCCTAAACCTTGCCATTCCCTAAGCCTAACCCTAGGCCGGCACGGAATCCTACCACCAACCCTACATGTTACCCTACTCTGTACCCTAATCCTAAGCCGTGCGTCAGCATGTACCCTAACCCTAACACGTTTCCGTACCCTCACCTGTGCCCTAAACCTTGCCGTTCCCTAACCCTAACCCTAGCCCAGAACGGAAACCTACCACCATCCCTACACCTTACCCTATGCCGTACCCTAATCCTAATCTGTATGCTGACAATGACCCGTGCGTCAGCTCATACCCTGACCCTAACACGTTTCCGTACCCTCACCTGTGCCCTAAACCTTGCCGTTCCCTAAGCCTAACCCTAGGCCGGCACGGAATCCTACCACCAACCCTACACGTTACCCTACGCCGTACCCTAATCCTAACCCGTGCGTCAGCATGTACCCTAAACTAACACGTTTCCGTACCCTCACCTGTGCCCTAAACCTTGCAGTTCCCTAACCCTAACCCTAGCCCGGAATGGAAACCTACCACCAACCCTACACCTTACCCTACGCCGTACCCTAATCCTAATCCAGACGCTGACACTGACGCGTGCGTCAGCACGTACCCTGACCCTAACATGTTTCCGTACACTCACCTGTGCCCTAAACCTTGCCATTCCCTAACCCTAACCCTAGCCCGGAACGGAAACCTACCACCATCCCTACACCTTACTCTACACCGTACCCTAATCCTAATCCGTACGCTGACACTGACCCGTGCGTCAGCACGTACCCTGACCCTAACATGTTTCCGTACACTCACCGGTGCCCAAAACCTTGCCGTTCCCTAACCCTAACCCTAGCCCGGAACGGAAATCCCTACACCTTACCCTACGCCGTACCCTAATCATAATATGTACGCAGACAATGACCCGTGCGTCAGCACATACCCTGAACCTAACACGTTTCTGTACCCTCACCTGTGCCCTAAACCTTGCCGTTCCCTAAGCCTAACCCTAGGCCGGCACGGAATCCTACCACCAACCCTACACGTTACCCTACGCCGTACCCTAATCCTAACCCGTGCGTCAGCATGTACCCTGACCCTAACACGTTTCCGTACCCTCACCTGTGCCCTAAGCCTTGCCGTTCCCTAACCCTAACGCTAGCCCGGAACGGAAACCTACCACCAACCCTACACATTACCATACGCCGTACCCTAATCCTAACCCGTGCGTCAGCATGTACCCTGACACTAACACGTTTCTGTACCCTCACCGGTGCCCTAAACCTTACCGTTCCCTAACCCTAACCCTAGCCCGGAACAGAAACGTACCACCAACCCTGCACCTTACCCTACACCGTACCCTAATCCTAATCCGTTTCCTGACACTGACCCATGCGTCAGCAAGTTCCCTGACCCTAACACGTTTCCGTACCCTCACCTCTGTCTAAACCTTGCCGTTCCCTAACCCTAACCCTAGCGCGGAATGGAAACCTACCACAAAACCTACACCTTACCCTACGCCGTACCCAAATCCTAATCCGTACGCTTACACGGAGACGTGCATCAGCACGTACGCTGACCCTAACACGTTTCCGTACACTCACCTGTGCCCTAAACCTTGCCGTTCCCTAACCCTAACCCTAGCCAGGAACGGAAAACTACCACCATCCCTACACCTTACCCTACGCCATACCCTAATCCTAATCTGTACGCTGACAATGACCCATGCGTCAGCACATAACCTGAACCTAACACGTTTCCGTACCCTCACCTGTGCCCTAAACCTTGCCATTCCCTAAGCCTAACCCTAGGCTGGCACGGAATCCTACCACCAACCCTACACGTTACCCTACTCTGTACCCTAATCCTAACCCGTGCGTCAGCATGTACCCTAACCCTAACACGTTTCCGTACCCTCACCTGTGCCCTAAACCTTGCCGTTCCCTAACCCTAACCCTAGCCCGGAACGGAAACCTACCACCATCCCTACACCTTACCCTATGCCGTACCCTAATCCTAATCTGTACGCTGACAATGACCCGTGCGTCAGCACATACCCTGACCCTAACACGTTTCCGTACCCTCACCTGTGCCCTAAACCTTGCCGTTCCCTAAGCCTAACCCTAGGCCGGCACGGATTCCTACCACCAACCCTACACGTTACCCTAAGCCGTACCCTAATCCTAACCCGTGCGTCAGCATGTACCCTGACCCTAACACGTTTCCGTACCCTCACCTGTGCCCTAAGCCTTGCCGTTCCCTAACCCTAACCCTAGCCCGGAACGGAAACCTACCCCCAACCCTACACATTACCATACGCCGTACCCTAATCCTAACCCGTGCGTCAGCATGTACCCTGACACTAACACGTTTCTGTACCCTCACCGGTGCCCTAAACCTTACCGTTCCCTAACCCTAACCCTAGCCCGGAACAGAAACGTACCACCAACCCTACACCTTACCCTACACCGTACCCTAATCCTAATCCGTTCGCTGACACTGACCCATGCGTCAGCAAGTTCCCTGACCCTAACACGTTTCCGTACCCTCACCTCTGTCCTAAACCTTGCCGTTCACTAACCCTAACCCTAGCGTGGAATGGAAACCTACCACAAAACCTACACCTTACCCTACGCCGTACCCAAATCCTAATCCGTACGCTTACACGGAGACGTGCGTCAGCACGTACGCTGACCCTAACACGTTTCCGTACACTCACCTGTGCCCTAAACCTTGCCGTTCCCTAACCCTAACCCTAGCCAGGAACGGAAAACTACCACCATCCCTACACCTTACCTTACGCCGTACCCTAATCCTAATCTGTACGCCGACAATGACCAATGCGTCAGCACATACCCTGAACCTAACACGTTTCCGTACCCTCACCTGTGCCCTAAACCTTGCCATTCCCTAAGCCTAACCCTAGGCCGGCACGGAATCCTACCACCAAACCTACACGTTACCCTACTCTGTACCCTAATCCTAAGCCGTGCGTCAGCATGTACCCTAACCCTAACACGTTTCCGTACCCTCACCTGTGCCCTAAACCTTGCCGTTCCCTAACCCTAACCCTAGCCCAGAACGGAAACCTACCACCATCCCTACACCTTACCCTATGCCGTACCCTAATCCTAATCTGTATGCTGACAATGACCCGTGCGTCAGCTCATACCCTGACCCTAACACGTTTCCGTACCCTCACCTGTGCCCTAAACCTTGCCGTTCCCTAAGCCTAACCCTAGGCCGGCACGGAATCCTACCACCAACCCTACACGTTACCCTACGCCGTACCCTAATCCTAACCCGTGCGTCAGCATGTACCCTAAACTAACACGTTTCCGTACCCTCACCTGTGCCCTAAACCTTGCAGTTCCCTAACCCTAACCCTAGCCCGGAATGGAAACCTACCACCAACCCTACACCTTACCCTACGCCGTACCCTAATCCTAATCCAGACACTGACACTGACGCGTGCGTCAGCACGTACCCTGACCCTAACATGTTTCCGTACACTCACCTGTGCCCTAAACCTTGCCGTTCCCTAACCCTAACCCTAGCCCGGAACGGAAACCTACCACCATCCCTACACCTTACCCTACACCGTACCCTAATCCTAATCCGTACGCTGACACTGACCCGTGCGTCAGCACGTACCCTGACCCTAACATGTTTCCGTACACTCACCGGTGCCCAAAACCTTGCCGTTCCCTAACCCTAACCCTAGCCCGGAACGGAAATCCCTACACCTTACCCTATGCCGTACCCTAATCATAATATGTACGCAAACAATGACCCGTGCGTCAGCACATACCCTGACCCTAACACGTTTCCGTACCCTCACCTGTGCCCTAAACCTTGCCGTTCCCTAAGCCTAACCCTAGGCCGGCACGGAATCCTACCACCAACCCTACACGTTACCCTACACCGTACCCTAATCCTAACCCGTGCGTCAGCATGTACCCTGACCCTAACACGTTTCCGTACCCTCACCTGTGCCCTAAACCTTGCAGTTCCCTAACCCTAACCCTAGCCCGGAATGGAAACCTACCACCAACCCTACACCTTACCCTAAGCCGTACCCTAATCCTAATCCAGACGCTCAAACTGACGCGTGCGTCAGCACGTACCCTGACCCTAACATGTTTCCGTACACTCACCTGTGCCCTAAACCTTGCTGTTAGCTAACCCTAACCCTAAACCTGAACGGAAACCTACCAGCATCCCTACACCTTACCCTACGCCGTACCCTAATCCTAATCGGTACGCTGACACTGACCCTTGCGTCAGCAAGTACCCTGACCCTAACACGTTTCCGTATCCTCACCTGTGTCCTAAACCTTGCCGTTCCCTAACCCTAAACCTAGAGTTGAATGGAAACCTACCAAAAAAGCTACACCTTACCCTACGCCATACCCTAATCCTAATCCGTACGCTGACACTGACCCGTGCCTCAGCACGTACCCTGACCCTAACATGTTTCCGTACACTCACCTGTGCCCTAAACCTTGCCGTTCCCTAACCCTAACCCTAGCCCGGAACGGAAACCTACCACCATCCCTACACCTTACCCTACACCGTACCCTAATCCTAATCCGTACGCTGACACTGACCCGTGCGTCAGCACGTACCCTGACCCTAACATGTTTCCGTACACTCACCGCTGCCCAAAACCTTGCCGTTCCCTAACCCTAACCCTAGCCAGGAACGGAAATCCCTACACCTTATCCTACGCCGTACCCTAATCATAATATGTTCGCAGACAATGACCCGTGCGTCAGCACATACCCTGACCCTAACACGTTTCTGTACCCTCACCTGTGCCCTAAACCTTGCCGTTCCCTAAGCCT
This sequence comes from Mesoplodon densirostris, assembly GCF_025265405.1. Classification (NCBI taxonomy): domain Eukaryota; kingdom Metazoa; phylum Chordata; class Mammalia; order Artiodactyla; family Ziphiidae; genus Mesoplodon; species Mesoplodon densirostris. Next base: position 155,227,250 of record NC_082665.1, on the reverse strand, counting down.
AACCCTAGGCCGGCACGGAATCCGACCACCAACCCTACACGTTACCCTACGCCGTACCCTAATCCTAATCCGTGCGTCAGCATGTACCCTGACCCTAACACGTTTCCGTACCCTCACCTGTGCCCTAAGCCTTGCCGTTCCCTAACCCTAACGCTAGCCCGGAACGGAAACGTACCACCAACCCTACACATTACCATACGCCGTACCCTAATCCTAACCCGTGCGTCAGCATGTACCCTGACACTAACACGTTTCTGTACCCTCACCGGTGCCCTAAACCTTACCGTTCCCTAACCCTAACCCTAGCCCGGAACAGAAACGTACCACCAACCCTGCACCTTACCCTACACCGTACCCTAATCCTAATCCGTTTCCTGACACTGACCCATGCGTCAGCAAGTTCCCTGACCCTAACACGTTTCCGTACCCTCACCTCTGTCCTAAACCTTGCCGTTCCCTAACCCTAACCCTAGCGCGGAATGGAAACCTACCACAAAACCTACACCTTACCCTACGCCGTACCCAAATCCTAATCCGTACGCTTACACGGAGACGTGCGTCAGCACGTACGCTGACCCTAACACGTTTCCGTACACTCACCTGTGCCCTAAAGCTTGCCATTCCCTAACCCTAACCCTAGCCAGGAACGGAAAACTACCACCATCCCTACACCTTACCCTACGCCGTACCCTAATCCTAATCTGTACGCTGACAATGACCCATGCGTCAGCACATACCCTGAACCTAACACGTTTCCGTACCCTCACCTGTGCCCTAAACCTTGCCATTCCCTAAGCCTAACCCTAGGCTGGCACGGAATCCTACCACCAACCCTACACGTTACCCTACTCTGTACCCTAATCCTAACCCGTGCGTCAGTATGTACCCTAACCCTAACACGTTTCCGTACCCTCACCTGTGCCCTAAACCTTGCCGTTCCCTAACCCTAACCCTAGCCCGGAACGGAAACCTACCACCATCCCTACACCTTACCCTACGTCGTACCCTAATCCTAATCTGTACGCTGACAATGACCCGTGCGTCAGCACATACCCTGACCCTAACACGTTTCCGTACCCTCACCTGTGCCCTAAACCTTGCCGTTCCCTAAGCCTAACCCTAGGCCGGCACGGAATCCTACCACCAACCCTACACGTTACCCTACGCCGTACCCTAATCCTAACCCGTGCGTCAGCATGTACCCTGAGCCTAACACGTTTCCGTACCCTCACCTGTGCCCTAAACCTTGCAGTTCCCTAACCCTAACCCTAGCCCGTAATGGAAACCTACCACCAACCCTACACCTTACCCTACGCCGTACCCTAATCCTAATCCAGACGCTGACACTGACGCGTGCGTCAGCACGCACCCTGACCCTAACATGTTTCCGTACACTCACCTGTGCCCTAAACCTTGCTGTTCCCTAACCCTAACCCTAAACCTGAACGGAAACCTACCACCATCCCTACACCTTACCCTACGCCGTACCCTAATCCTAATCTGTACGCAGACAATGACCCGTGCGTCAGCACATACCCTGACCCTAACACGTTTCTGTACCCTCACCTGTGCCCTAAACCTTGCCGTTCCCTAAGCCTAAACCTAGGCCTGCAAGGAATCCTACCACCAACCCTACACGTTACCCTACGCCGTACCCTAATCCTAACCCGTGCATCAGCATATACCTTGACCCTAACGCGTTTCCGTACCCTCACCTGTGCCCTAAACCTTGCCATTCCCTAACCCTAACCCTAGCCCTGAATGGAAACCTACCACCAACCCTACACCTTACTCTATGCCGTACCCTAATCCTAATCCGTACGCTGACACTGACCCTTGCGTCAGCAAGTACCCTGACCCTAACACGTTTCCGTATCCTCACCTGTGTCCTAAACCTTGCCGTTCCCTAACCCTAACCCTAGCGTTGAATGGAAACCTACCACAAAACCTACACCTTACCCTACGCCATACCCTAATCCTAATCAGTACGCTGACACTGACCCGTGCGTCAGCACGTACCCTGACCCTAACATGTTTCCGTACACTCACCTGTGCCCTAAACCTTGCCGTTCCCTAACCCTAACCCTAGCCCGGAATGGAAACCTACCACCATCCCTACACCTTACCCTACACCGTACCCTAATCCTAATCAGTACGCTGACAATGACACATGTGTCAGCACATACCCTGAACCTAACACGTTTCCGTACCCTCACCTGTGCCCTAAACCTTGCCGTTCCCTAAGCCTAACCCTAGGCCGGCACGGAATTCTACCACCAAGCCTACACGTTACCCTACGCCGTACCCTAATCCTAACCCGTGCGTCAGCATGTACCCTGACCCTAACACGTTTCCATACCCTCACCTGTGCCCTAAACCTTGCCATTCCCTAACCCTAACCCTAGCCCAGAATGGAAACCTACCACCAACCCTACACCTTACCCTACACCGTACCCTAATCCTAACCCGTGCGTCAGCACATACCCTGACCCTAACACGTTTCCGTACCCTCACCTGTGCCCTAAACCTTGCCGTTCTCTAAGCCTAACCCTAGACCGGCACGGAATTCTACCACCAAACCTACACGTTACCCTACTCCGTACCCTAATCCTAACCCGTGCGTCAGCACATACCCTGACCCTAACACGTTTCCGTACCCTCACCTGTGCCCTAAACCTTGCCGTTCCCTAAGCCTAACCCTAGGCTGGCACGGAATCCTACCACCAAACCTACACGTTACCCTACACCGTACCCTAATCCAAACCCGTGCGTCAGCATGTACCCTGACCCTAACACGTTTCCGTACCCTCACCTGTGCCCTAAACCTTGCAGTTCCCTAACCCTAACCCTAGCCCGGAATGGAAACCTACCACCAACCCTACACCTTACCCTACGCCGTACCCTAATCCTAATCCGTACGCTGACACTGACCCGTTCGTCAACACATACCCTGACCCTAACATGTTTCCGTACACTCACCGGTGCCCAAAACCTTGCCGTTCCCTAACCCTAACCCTAGCCCGGAACGGAAATCCCTACACCTTACCCTACGCCGTACCCAAATCCTAATCCGTACGCTTACACGGAGACGTGCGTCAGCACGTACGCTGACCCTAACACGTTTCCGTACACTCACCTGTGCCCTAAAGCTTGCCATTCCCTAACCCTAACCCTAGCCAGGAACGGAAAACTACCACCATCCCTACACCTTACCCTACACCGTACCCTAATCCTAATCTGTACGCTGACAATGACCCATGCGTCAGCACATACCCTGAACCTAACACGTTTCCGTACCCTCACCTGTGCCCTAAACCTTGCCATTCCCTAAGCCTAACCCTAGGCTGGCACGGAATCCTACCACCAACCCTACACGTTACCCTACTCTGTACCCTAATCCTAACCCGTGCGTCAGTATGTACCCTAACCCTAACACGTTTCCGTACCCTCACCTGTGCCCTAAACCTTGCCGTTCCCTAACCCTAACCCTAGCCCGGAACGGAAACCTACCACCATCCCTACACCTTACCCTACGTCGTACCCTAATCCTAATCTGTACGCTGACAATGACCCGTGCGTCAGCACATACCCTGACCCTAACACGTTTCCGTACCCTCACTTGTGCCCTAAACCTTGCCGTTCCCTAAGCCTAACCCTAGGCCGGCACGGAATGCTACCACCAACCCTACACGTTACCCTACGCCGTACCCTAATCCTAACCCGTGCGTCAGCATGTACCCTGAGCCTAACACGTTTCCGTACCCTCACCTGTGCCCTAAACCTTGCAGTTCCCTAACCCTAACCCTAGCCCGGAATGGAAACCTACCACCAACCCTACACCTTACCCTACACCGTACCCTAATCCTAATCAGTACGCTGACAATGACACATGTGTCAGCACATACCCTGAACCTAACACGTTTCCGTACACTCACCGGTGCCCAAAACCTTGCCGTTCCCTAACCCTAACCCTAGCCCGGAACGGAAATCCCTACACCTTACCCTACGCCGTACCCTAATCATAATATGTACGCAAACAATGACCCGTGCGTCAGCACATACCCTGACCCTAACACGTTTCCCTACCCTCACCTGTGCCCTTAACCTTGCCGTTCCCTAAGCCTAACCCTAGGCCGGCACGGAATCCTACCACCAACCCTACACGTTACCCTACGCCATACCCTAATCCGAGCCCGTGCGTCAGCATGTACCCTGACCCTATCACGTTTCCGTACCCTCACCTGTGCCCTAAGCCTTGCCGTTCCCTAACCCTAACGCTAGCCCGGAACGGAAACCTACCACCAACCCTACACATTACCATACGCCGTACCCTAATCCTAACCCGTGCGTCAGCATGTACCCTGACACTAACACGTTTCTGTACCCTCACCGGTGCCCTAAACCTTACCGTTCCCTAACTCTAACCCTAGCCCGGAACAGAAACCTACCATCAACCCTACACCTTACCCTACACCGTACCCTAATCCTAATCCGTTCGCTGACACTGACCCATGCGTCAGCAAGTTCCCTGACCCTAACTCGTTTCCGTACCCTCACCTCTGTCCTAAACCTTGCCGTTCCCTAACCCTAACCCTAGCACGGAATGGAAACCTACCACAAAACCTACACCTTACCCTACGCCGTACCCAAATCCTAATCCGTACGCTTACACGGAGACGTGCGTCAGCACGTACGCTGACCCTAACACGTTTCCGTACACTCACCTGTGCCCTAAACCTTGCCGTTCCCTAACCCTAACCCTAGCCAGGAACGGAAAACTACCACCATCCCTACACCTTACCCTGCGCCGTACCCTAATCCTAATCTGTACGCTGACAATGACCCATGCGTCAGCACATAACCTGAACCTAACACGTTTCCGTACCCTCACCTGTGCCCTAAACCTTGCCGTTCCCTAAGCCTAACCCTAGGCCGGCACGGAATTCTACCACCAAACCTACACGTTACCCTACTCCGTACCCTAATCCTAACCCGTGCGTCAGCATGTACCCTGACCCTAACACGTTTCCGTACCCTCACCTGTGTCCTAAACCTTGCCGTTCCCTAAACCTCACCCTAGCGTGGAATGGAAACCTACCACAAAACCTACACCTTACCCTACGCCATACCCTAATCCTAATCCGTACGCTGACACTGACTAGTGCGTCAGCAAGTACCCTGACCCTAACAAGTTTCTGTACCCACACCTGTGTCCTAAACCTTGCCGTTCCCTAACCCTAACCCTAGCCCAAACGGAAACCTACCACCATCCCTACACCTTACCCTACGCCGTACCCTAATCCTAATCTGTACGCTGACAATGACCCGTGCGTCAGCACATACCATGACCCTAACACGTTTCCGTACCCTCTCCTGTGCCCTAAACCTTGCCGTTCCCTAAGCCTAACCCTAGGCCGGCACGGAATCCTACCACCAACCCTACACGTTACCCTACGCCGTACCCTAATCCTAACCCGTGCGTCAGCATGTACCCTGACCCTAACACGTTTCCGTACCCTCACCTGTGCCCTAAACCTTGCAGTTCCCTAACCCTAACCCTAGCCCGGAATGGAAACCTACCACCAACCCTACACCTTACCCTATGCCGTACCCTAATCCTAATCCGGACGCTGACACTGACGCGTGCGTCAGCACGCACCCTGACCCTAACATGTTTCCGTACACTCACCTGTGCCCTAAACCTTGCCGTTGCCTATCCCTAACCCTAAACCTGAACGGAAACCTACCACCATCCCTACACCTTACCCTACGCCGTACCCTAATCCTAATCTGTACGCAGACAATGACCCGTGCGTCAGCACATACCCTGACCCTAACACGTTTCTGTACCCTCACCTGTGCCCTAAACCTTGCCGTTCCCTAAGCCTAAACCTAGGCCTGCACGGAATCCTACCACCAACCCTACACGTTACCCTACGCCGTACCCTAATCCTAACCCGTGCATCAGCATGTACCTTGACCCTAACACGTTTCCGTACCCTCACCTGTGCCCTAAACCTTGCCATTCCCTAACCCTAACCCTAGCCCTGAATGGAAACCTACCACCAACCCTACACCTTACTCTATGCCGTACCCTAATCCTAATCCGTACGCTGACACTGACCCTTGCATCAGCAAGTACCCTGACCCTAACACGTTTCCGTATCCTCACCTATGTCCTAAACCTTGCCGTTCCCTAACCCTAACCCTAGCGTTGAATGGAAACCTACCACAAAACCTACACCTTACCCTACGCCATACCCTAATCCTAATCCGTACGCTGACACTGACCCGTGCGTCAGCACGTACCCTGACCCTAACATGTTTCCGTACACTCACCTGTGCCCTAAACCTTGCCGTTCCCTAACCCTAACCCTGGCCCGGAATGGAAACCTACCACCATCCCTACACCTTACCCTACACCGTACCCTAATCCTAATCAGTACGCTGACAATGACACATGTGTCAGCACATACCCTGACCCTAACACGTTTCCGTACCCTCACCTGTGCCCTAAACCTTGCCGTTCCCTAAGCCTAAACCTAGGCCGGCACGGAATTCTAACACCAAGCCTACACGTTACCCTACGCCGTACCCTAATCCTAACCCGTGCGTCAGCATGTACCCTGACCCTAACACGTTTCCGTACCCTCACCTGTGCCCTAAGCCTTGCCGTTCCCTAACCCTAACGCTAGCCCGGAACGGAAACCTACCACCAACCCTACACATTACCATACGCCGTACCCTAATCCTAACCCGTGCGTCAGCATGTACCCTGACACTAACACGTTTCTGTACCCTCACCGGTGCCCTAAACCTTACCGTTCCCTAACTCTAACCCTAGCCCGGAACAGAAACCTACCATCAACCCTACACCTTACCCTACACCGTACCCTAATCCTAATCCGTTCGCTGACACTGACCCGTGCGTCAGCAAGTTCCCTGACCCTAACACGTTTCCGTACCCTCACCTCTGTCCTAAACCTTGCCGTTCCCTAACCCTAACCCTAGCACGGAATGGAAACCTACCACAAAACCTACACCTTACCCTACGCCGTACCCAAATCCTAATCTGTACGCTTACACGGAGACATGCGTCAGCACGTACGCTGACCCTAACACGTTTCTGTACCCTCACCTGTGCCCTAAACCTTGCCGTTCCCTAAGCCTAAACCTAGGCCTGCAAGGAATCCTACCACCAACCCTACACGTTACCCTACGCCGTACCCTAATCCTAACCCGTGCATCAGCATGTACCTTGACCCTAACGCGTTTCCGTACCCTCACCTGTGCCCTAAACCTTGCCGTTCCCTAACCCTAACCCTAAACCTGAACGGAAACCTACCACCATCCCTACACCTTACCCTACGCCGTACCTTAATCCTAATCTGTACGCAGACAATGACCCGTGCGTCAGCAAGTACCCTGACCCTAACACGTTTCCGTATCCTCACCTGTGTCCTAAACCTTGCCGTTCCCTAACCCTAACCCTAGCGTTGAATGGAAACCTACCACAAAACCTACACCTTACCCTACGCCATACCCTAATCCTAATCAGTACGCTGACACTGACCCGTGCGTCAGCACGTACCCTGACCCTAACATGTTTCCGTACACTCACCTGTGCCCTAAACCTTGCCGTTCCCTAACCCTAACCCTAGCCCGGAATGGAAACCTACCACCATCCCTACACCTTACCCTACACCGTACCCTAATCCTAATCAGTACGCTGACAATGACACATGTGTCAGCACATACCCTGAACCTAACACGTTTCCGTACCCTCACCTGTGCCCTAAACCTTGCCGTTCCCTAAGCCTAACCCTAGTCCGGCACGGAAATCTACGACCAAACCTACACGTTACCCTACGCCGTACCCTAATCCTAACCCGTGCGTCAGCATGTACCCTGACCCTAACACGTTTCCATACCCTCACCTGTGCCCTAAACCTTGCCATTCCCTAACCCTAACCCTAGCCCGGAACGGAAACCTACCACCATCCCTATACCTTACCCTACACCGTACCCTAATCCTAATCTGTACGCTGACAATGACCCATGTGTCAGCACATACCCTGACCCTAACACGTTTCCGTACCCTCACCTGTGCCCTAAACCTTGCCGTTCTCTAAGCCTAACCCTAGACCGGCACGGAATTCTACCACCAAACCTACACGTTACCCTACTCCGTACCCTAATCCTAACCCGTACGTCAGCACATACCCTGACCCTAACACGTTTCCGTACCCTCACCTGTGCCCTAAACCTTGCCATTCCCTAAGCCTAACCCTAGGCCGGCACGGAATCCTACCACCAACCCTACATGTTACCCTACTCTGTACCCTAATCCTAAGCCGTGCGTCAGCATGTACCCTAACCCTAACACGTTTCCGTACCCTCACCTGTGCCCTAAACCTTGCCGTTCCCTAACCCTAACCCTAGCCCGGAACGGAAATCCCTACACCTTACCCTACGCCGTACCCTAATCATAATATGTACGCAGACAATGACCCGTGCGTCAGCACATACCCTGAACCTAACACGTTTCTGTACCCTCACCTGTGCCCTAAACCTTGCCGTTCCCTAAGCCTAACCCTAGGCCGGCACGGAATCCTACCACCAACCCTACACGTTACCCTACGCCGTACCCTAATCCTAACCCGTGCGTCAGCATGTACCCTGACCCTAACACGTTTCCGTACCCTCACCTGTGCCCTAAGCCTTGCCGTTCCCTAACCCTAACGCTAGCCCGGAACGGAAACCTACCACCAACCCTACACATTACCATACGCCGTACCCTAATCCTAACCCGTGCGTCAGCATGTACCCTGACACTAACACGTTTCTGTACCCTCACCGGTGCCCTAAACCTTACCGTTCCCTAACCCTAACCCTAGCCCGGAACAGAAACGTACCACCAACCCTGCACCTTACCCTACACCGTACCCTAATCCTAATCCGTTTCCTGACACTGACCCATGCGTCAGCAAGTTCCCTGACCCTAACACGTTTCCGTACCCTCACCTCTGTCTAAACCTTGCCATTCCCTAACCCTAACCCTAGCGCGGAATGGAAACCTACCACAAAACCTACACCTTACCCTACGCCGTACCCAAATCCTAATCCGTACGCTTACACGGAGACGTGCGTCAGCACGTACGCTGACCCTAACACGTTTCCGTACACTCACCTGTGCCCTAAACCTTGCCGTTCCCTAACCCTAACCCTAGCCAGGAACGGAAAACTACCACCATCCCTACACCTTACCTTACGCCGTACCCTAATCCTAATCTGTACGCCGACAATGACCAATGCGTCAGCACATACCCTGAACCTAACACGTTTCCGTACCCTCACCTGTGCCCTAAACCTTGCCATTCCCTAAGCCTAACCCTAGGCCGGCACGGAATCCTACCACCAAACCTACACGTTACCCTACTCTGTACCCTAATCCTAAGCCGTGCGTCAGCATGTACCCTAACCCTAACACGTTTCCGTACCCTCACCTGTGCCCTAAACCTTGCCGTTCCCTAACCCTAACCCTAGCCCAGAACGGAAACCTACCACCATCCCTACACCTTACCCTATGCCGTACCCTAATCCTAATCTGTATGCTGACAATGACCCGTGCGTCAGCTCATACCCTGACCCTAACACGTTTCCGTACCCTCACCTGTGCCCTAAACCTTGCCGTTCCCTAAGCCTAACCCTAGGCCGGCACGGAATCCTACCACCAACCCTACACGTTACCCTACGCCGTACCCTAATCCTAACCCGTGCGTCAGCATGTACCCTAAACTAACACGTTTCCGTACCCTCACCTGTGCCCTAAACCTTGCAGTTCCCTAACCCTAACCCTAGCCCGGAATGGAAACCTACCACCAACCCTACACCTTACCCTACGCCGTACCCTAATCCTAATCCAGACACTGACACTGACGCGTGCGTCAGCACGTACCCTGACCCTAACATGTTTCCGTACACTCACCTGTGCCCTAAACCTTGCCGTTCCCTAACCCTAACCCTAGCCCGGAACGGAAACCTACCACCATCCCTACACCTTACCCTACACCGTACCCTAATCCTAATCCGTACGCTGACACTGACCCGTGCGTCAGCACGTACCCTGACCCTAACATGTTTCCGTACACTCACCGGTGCCCAAAACCTTGCCGTTCCCTAACCCTAACCCTAGCCCGGAACGGAAATCCCTACACCTTACCCTATGCCGTACCCTAATCATAATATGTACGCAAACAATGACCCGTGCGTCAGCACATACCCTGACCCTAACACGTTTCCGTACCCTCACCTGTGCCCTAAACCTTGCCGTTCCCTAAGCCTAACCCTAGGCCGGCACGGAATCCTACCACCAACCCTACACGTTACCCTACACCGTACCCTAATCCTAACCCGTGCGTCAGCATGTACCCTGACCCTAACACGTTTCCGTACCCTCACCTGTGCCCTAAACCTTGCAGTTCCCTAACCCTAACCCTAGCCCGGAATGGAAACCTACCACCAACCCTACACCTTACCCTAAGCCGTACCCTAATCCTAATCCAGACGCTCAAACTGACGCGTGCGTCAGCACGTACCCTGACCCTAACATGTTTCCGTACACTCACCTGTGCCCTAAACCTTGCTGTTAGCTAACCCTAACCCTAAACCTGAACGGAAACCTACCAGCATCCCTACACCTTACCCTACGCCGTACCCTAATCCTAATCGGTACGCTGACACTGACCCTTGCGTCAGCAAGTACCCTGACCCTAACACGTTTCCGTATCCTCACCTGTGTCCTAAACCTTGCCGTTCCCTAACCCTAAACCTAGAGTTGAATGGAAACCTACCAAAAAAGCTACACCTTACCCTACGCCATACCCTAATCCTAATCCGTACGCTGACACTGACCCGTGCCTCAGCACGTACCCTGACCCTAACATGTTTCCGTACACTCACCTGTGCCCTAAACCTTGCCGTTCCCTAACCCTAACCCTAGCCCGGAACGGAAACCTACCACCATCCCTACACCTTACCCTACACCGTACCCTAATCCTAATCCGTACGCTGACACTGACCCGTGCGTCAGCACGTACCCTGACCCTAACATGTTTCCGTACACTCACCGCTGCCCAAAACCTTGCCGTTCCCTAACCCTAACCCTAGCCAGGAACGGAAATCCCTACACCTTATCCTACGCCGTACCCTAATCATAATATGTTCGCAGACAATGACCCGTGCGTCAGCACATACCCTGACCCTAACACGTTTCTGTACCCTCACCTGTGCCCTAAACCTTGCCGTTCCCTAAGCCTAACCCTAGGCCGGCACGGAATCCGACCACCAACCCTACACGTTACCCTACGCCGTACCCTAATCCTAATCCGTGCGTCAGCATGTACCCTGACCCTAACACGTTTCCGTACCCTCACCTGTGCCCTAAGCCTTGCCGTTCCCTAACCCTAACGCTAGCCCGGAACGGAAACGTACCACCAACCCTACACATTACCATACGCCGTACCCTAATCCTAACCCGTGCGTCAGCATGTACCCTGACACTAACACGTTTCTGTACCCTCACCGGTGCCCTAAACCTTACCGTTCCCTAACCCTAACCCTAGCCCGGAACAGAAACGTACCACCAACCCTGCACCTTACCCTACACCGTACCCTAATCCTAATCCGTTTCCTGACACTGACCCATGCGTCAGCAAGTTCCCTGACCCTAACACGTTTCCGTACCCTCACCTCTGTCCTAAACCTTGCCGTTCCCTAACCCTAACCCTAGCGCGGAATGGAAACCTACCACAAAACCTACACCTTACCCTACGCCGTACCCAAATCCTAATCCGTACGCTTACACGGAGACGTGCGTCAGCACGTACGCTGACCCTAACACGTTTCCGTACACTCACCTGTGCCCTAAAGCTTGCCATTCCCTAACCCTAACCCTAGCCAGGAACGGAAAACTACCACCATCCCTACACCTTACCCTACGCCGTACCCTAATCCTAATCTGTACGCTGACAATGACCCATGCGTCAGCACATACCCTGAACCTAACACGTTTCCGTACCCTCACCTGTGCCCTAAACCTTGCCATTCCCTAAGCCTAACCCTAGGCTGGCACGGAATCCTACCACCAACCCTACACGTTACCCTACTCTGTACCCTAATCCTAACCCGTGCGTCAGTATGTACCCTAACCCTAACACGTTTCCGTACCCTCACCTGTGCCCTAAACCTTGCCGTTCCCTAACCCTAACCCTAGCCCGGAACGGAAACCTACCACCATCCCTACACCTTACCCTACGTCGTACCCTAATCCTAATCTGTACGCTGACAATGACCCGTGCGTCAGCACATACCCTGACCCTAACACGTTTCCGTACCCTCACCTGTGCCCTAAACCTTGCCGTTCCCTAAGCCTAACCCTAGGCCGGCACGGAATCCTACCACCAACCCTACACGTTACCCTACGCCGTACCCTAATCCTAACCCGTGCGTCAGCATGTACCCTGAGCCTAACACGTTTCCGTACCCTCACCTGTGCCCTAAACCTTGCAGTTCCCTAACCCTAACCCTAGCCCGTAATGGAAACCTACCACCAACCCTACACCTTACCCTACGCCGTACCCTAATCCTAATCCAGACGCTGACACTGACGCGTGCGTCAGCACGCACCCTGACCCTAACATGTTTCCGTACACTCACCTGTGCCCTAAACCTTGCTGTTCCCTAACCCTAACCCTAAACCTGAACGGAAACCTACCACCATCCCTACACCTTACCCTACGCCGTACCCTAATCCTAATCTGTACGCAGACAATGACCCGTGCGTCAGCACATACCCTGACCCTAACACGTTTCTGTACCCTCACCTGTGCCCTAAACCTTGCCGTTCCCTAAGCCTAAACCTAGGCCTGCAAGGAATCCTACCACCAACCCTACACGTTACCCTACGCCGTACCCTAATCCTAACCCGTGCATCAGCATATACCTTGACCCTAACGCGTTTCCGTACCCTCACCTGTGCCCTAAACCTTGCCATTCCCTAACCCTAACCCTAGCCCTGAATGGAAACCTACCACCAACCCTACACCTTACTCTATGCCGTACCCTAATCCTAATCCGTACGCTGACACTGACCCTTGCGTCAGCAAGTACCCTGACCCTAACACGTTTCCGTATCCTCACCTGTGTCCTAAACCTTGCCGTTCCCTAACCCTAACCCTAGCGTTGAATGGAAACCTACCACAAAACCTACACCTTACCCTACGCCATACCCTAATCCTAATCAGTACGCTGACACTGACCCATGCGTCAGCACGTACCCTGACCCTAACATGTTTCCGTACACTCACCTGTGCCCTAAACCTTGCCGTTCCCTAACCCTAACCCTAGCCCGGAATGGAAACCTACCACCATCCCTACACCTTACCCTACACCGTACCCTAATCCTAATCAGTACGCTGACAATGACACATGTGTCAGCACATACCCTGAACCTAACACGTTTCCGTACCCTCACCTGTGCCCTAAACCTTGCCGTTCCCTAAGCCTAACCCTAGGCCGGCACGGAATTCTACCACCAAGCCTACACGTTACCCTACGCCGTACCCTAATCCTAACCCGTGCGTCAGCATGTACCCTGACCCTAACACGTTTCCATACCCTCACCTGTGCCCTAAACCTTGCCATTCCCTAACCCTAACCCTAGCCCAGAATGGAAACCTACCACCAACCCTACACCTTACCCTACACCGTACCCTAATCCTAACCCGTGCGTCAGCACATACCCTGACCCTAACACGTTTCCGTACCCTCACCTGTGCCCTAAACCTTGCCGTTCTCTAAGCCTAACCCTAGACCGGCACGGAATTCTACCACCAAACCTACACGTTACCCTACTCCGTACCCTAATCCTAACCCGTGCGTCAGCACATACCCTGACCCTAACACGTTTCCGTACCCTCACCTGTGCCCTAAACCTTGCCGTTCCCTAAGCCTAACCCTAGGCTGGCACGGAATCCTACCACCAAACCTACACGTTACCCTACACCGTACCCTAATCCAAACCCGTGCGTCAGCATGTACCCTGACCCTAACACGTTTCCGTACCCTCACCTGTGCCCTAAACCTTGCAGTTCCCTAACCCTAACCCTAGCCCGGAATGGAAACCTACCACCAACCCTACACCTTACCCTACGCCGTACCCTAATCCTAATCCGTACGCTGACACTGACCCGTTCGTCAACACATACCCTGACCCTAACATGTTTCCGTACACTCACCGGTGCCCAAAACCTTGCCGTTCCCTAACCCTAACCCTAGCCCGGAACGGAAATCCCTACACCTTACCCTACGCCGTACCCAAATCCTAATCCGTACGCTTACACGGAGACGTGCGTCAGCACGTACGCTGACCCTAACACGTTTCCGTACACTCACCTGTGCCCTAAAGCTTGCCATTCCCTAACCCTAACCCTAGCCAGGAACGGAAAACTACCACCATCCCTACACCTTACCCTACACCGTACCCTAATCCTAATCTGTACGCTGACAATGACCCATGCGTCAGCACATACCCTGAACCTAACACGTTTCCGTACCCTCACCTGTGCCCTAAACCTTGCCATTCCCTAAGCCTAACCCTAGGTTGGCACGGAATCCTACCACCAACCCTACACGTTACCCTACTCTGTACCCTAATCCTAACCCGTGCGTCAGTATGTACCCTAACCCTAACACGTTTCCGTACCCTCACCTGTGCCCTAAACCTTGCCGTTCCCTAACCCTAACCCTAGCCCGGAACGGAAACCTACCACCATCCCTACACCTTACCCTACGTCGTACCCTAATCCTAATCTGTACGCTGACAATGACCCGTGCGTCAGCACATACCCTGACCCTAACACGTTTCCGTACCCTCACTTGTGCCCTAAACCTTGCCGTTCCCTAAGCCTAACCCTAGGCCGGCACGGAATGCTACCACCAACCCTACACGTTACCCTACGCCGTACCCTAATCCTAACCCGTGCGTCAGCATGTACCCTGAGCCTAACACGTTTCCGTACCCTCACCTGTGCCCTAAACCTTGCAGTTCCCTAACCCTAACCCTAGCCCGGAATGGAAACCTACCACCAACCCTACACCTTACCCTACACCGTACCCTAATCCTAATCAGTACGCTGACAATGACACATGTGTCAGCACATACCCTGAACCTAACACGTTTCCGTACACTCACCGGTGCCCAAAACCTTGCCGTTCCCTAACCCTAACCCTAGCCCGGAACGGAAATCCCTACACCTTACCCTACGCCGTACCCTAATCATAATATGTACGCAAACAATGACCCGTGCGTCAGCACATACCCTGACCCTAACACGTTTCCCTACCCTCACCTGTGCCCTTAACCTTGCCGTTCCCTAAGCCTAACCCTAGGCCGGCACGGAATCCTACCACCAACCCTACACGTTACCCTACGCCATACCCTAATCCGAGCCCGTGCGTCAGCATGTACCCTGACCCTATCACGTTTCCGTACCCTCACCTGTGCCCTAAGCCTTGCCGTTCCCTAACCCTAACGCTAGCCCGGAACGGAAACCTACCACCAACCCTACACATTACCATACGCCGTACCCTAATCCTAACCCGTGCGTCAGCATGTACCCTGACACTAACACGTTTCTGTACCCTCACCGGTGCCCTAAACCTTACCGTTCCCTAACTCTAACCCTAGCCCGGAACAGAAACCTACCATCAACCCTACACCTTACCCTACACCGTACCCTAATCCTAATCCGTTCGCTGACACTGACCCATGCGTCAGCAAGTTCCCTGACCCTAACTCGTTTCCGTACCCTCACCTCTGTCCTAAACCTTGCCGTTCCCTAACCCTAACCCTAGCACGGAATGGAAACCTACCACAAAACCTACACCTTACCCTACGCCGTACCCAAATCCTAATCCGTACGCTTACACGGAGACGTGCGTCAGCACGTACGCTGACCCTAACACGTTTCCGTACACTCACCTGTGCCCTAAACCTTGCCGTTCCCTAACCCTAACCCTAGCCAGGAACGGAAAACTACCACCATCCCTACACCTTACCCTGCGCCGTACCCTAATCCTAATCTGTACGCTGACAATGACCCATGCGTCAGCACATAACCTGAACCTAACACGTTTCCGTACCCTCACCTGTGCCCTAAACCTTGCCGTTCCCTAAGCCTAACCCTAGGCCGGCACGGAATTCTACCACCAAACCTACACGTTACCCTACTCCGTACCCTAATCCTAACCCGTGCGTCAGCATGTACCCTGACCCTAACACGTTTCCGTACCCTCACCTGTGTCCTAAACCTTGCCGTTCCCTAAACCTCACCCTAGCGTGGAATGGAAACCTACCACAAAACCTACACCTTACCCTACGCCATACCCTAATCCTAATCCGTACGCTGACACTGACTAGTGCGTCAGCAAGTACCCTGACCCTAACAAGTTTCTGTACCCACACCTGTGTCCTAAACCTTGCCGTTCCCTAACCCTAACCCTAGCCCAAACGGAAACCTACCACCATCCCTACACCTTACCCTACGCCGTACCCTAATCCTAATCTGTACGCTGACAATGACCCGTGCGTCAGCACATACCATGACCCTAACACGTTTCCGTACCCTCTCCTGTGCCCTAAACCTTGCCGTTCCCTAAGCCTAACCCTAGGCCGGCACGGAATCCTACCACCAACCCTACACGTTACCCTACGCCGTACCCTAATCCTAACCCGTGCGTCAGCATGTACCCTGACCCTAACACGTTTCCGTACCCTCACCTGTGCCCTAAACCTTGCAGTTCCCTAACCCTAACCCTAGCCCGGAATGGAAACCTACCACCAACCCTACACCTTACCCTATGCCGTACCCTAATCCTAATCCGGACGCTGACACTGACGCGTGCGTCAGCACGCACCCTGACCCTAACATGTTTCCGTACACTCACCTGTGCCCTAAACCTTGCCGTTGCCTATCCCTAACCCTAAACCTGAACGGAAACCTACCACCATCCCTACACCTTACCCTACGCCGTACCCTAATCCTAATCTGTACGCAGACAATGACCCGTGCGTCAGCACATACCCTGACCCTAACACGTTTCTGTACCCTCACCTGTGCCCTAAACCTTGCCGTTCCCTAAGCCTAAACCTAGGCCTGCACGGAATCCTACCACCAACCCTACACGTTACCCTACGCCGTACCCTAATCCTAACCCGTGCATCAGCATGTACCTTGACCCTAACACGTTTCCGTACCCTCACCTGTGCCCTAAACCTTGCCATTCCCTAACCCTAACCCTAGCCCTGAATGGAAACCTACCACCAACCCTACACCTTACTCTATGCCGTACCCTAATCCTAATCCGTACGCTGACACTGACCCTTGCATCAGCAAGTACCCTGACCCTAACACGTTTCCGTATCCTCACCTATGTCCTAAACCTTGCCGTTCCCTAACCCTAACCCTAGCGTTGAATGGAAACCTACCACAAAACCTACACCTTACCCTACGCCATACCCTAATCCTAATCCGTACGCTGACACTGACCCGTGCGTCAGCACGTACCCTGACCCTAACATGTTTCCGTACACTCACCTGTGCCCTAAACCTTGCCGTTCCCTAACCCTAACCCTGGCCCGGAATGGAAACCTACCACCATCCCTACACCTTACCCTACACCGTACCCTAATCCTAATCAGTACGCTGACAATGACACATGTGTCAGCACATACCCTGACCCTAACACGTTTCCGTACCCTCACCTGTGCCCTAAACCTTGCCGTTCCCTAAGCCTAAACCTAGGCCGGCACGGAATTCTAACACCAAGCCTACACGTTACCCTACGCCGTACCCTAATCCTAACCCGTGCGTCAGCATGTACCCTGACCCTAACACGTTTCCGTACCCTCACCTGTGCCCTAAGCCTTGCCGTTCCCTAACCCTAACGCTAGCCCGGAACGGAAACCTACCACCAACCCTACACATTACCATACGCCGTACCCTAATCCTAACCCGTGCGTCAGCATGTACCCTGACACTAACACGTTTCTGTACCCTCACCGGTGCCCTAAACCTTACCGTTCCCTAACTCTAACCCTAGCCCGGAACAGAAACCTACCATCAACCCTACACCTTACCCTACACCGTACCCTAATCCTAATCCGTTCGCTGACACTGACCCGTGCGTCAGCAAGTTCCCTGACCCTAACACGTTTCCGTACCCTCACCTCTGTCCTAAACCTTGCCGTTCCCTAACCCTAACCCTAGCACGGAATGGAAACCTACCACAAAACCTACACCTTACCCTACGCCGTACCCAAATCCTAATCTGTACGCTTACACGGAGACATGCGTCAGCACGTACGCTGACCCTAACACGTTTCTGTACCCTCACCTGTGCCCTAAACCTTGCCGTTCCCTAAGCCTAAACCTAGGCCTGCAAGGAATCCTACCACCAACCCTACACGTTACCCTACGCCGTACCCTAATCCTAACCCGTGCATCAGCATGTACCTTGACCCTAACGCGTTTCCGTACCCTCACCTGTGCCCTAAACCTTGCCGTTCCCTAACCCTAACCCTAAACCTGAACGGAAACCTACCACCATCCCTACACCTTACCCTACGCCGTACCTTAATCCTAATCTGTACGCAGACAATGACCCGTGCGTCAGCAAGTACCCTGACCCTAACACGTTTCCGTATCCTCACCTGTGTCCTAAACCTTGCCGTTCCCTAACCCTAACCCTAGCGTTGAATGGAAACCTACCACAAAACCTACACCTTACCCTACGCCATACCCTAATCCTAATCAGTACGCTGACACTGACCCGTGCGTCAGCACGTACCCTGACCCTAACATGTTTCCGTACACTCACCTGTGCCCTAAACCTTGCCGTTCCCTAACCCTAACCCTAGCCCGGAATGGAAACCTACCACCATCCCTACACCTTACCCTACACCGTACCCTAATCCTAATCAGTACGCTGACAATGACACATGTGTCAGCACATACCCTGAACCTAACACGTTTCCGTACCCTCACCTGTGCCCTAAACCTTGCCGTTCCCTAAGCCTAACCCTAGTCCGGCACGGAAATCTACGACCAAACCTACACGTTACCCTACGCCGTACCCTAATCCTAACCCGTGCGTCAGCATGTACCCTGACCCTAACACGTTTCCATACCCTCACCTGTGCCCTAAACCTTGCCATTCCCTAACCCTAACCCTAGCCCGGAACGGAAACCTACCACCATCCCTATACCTTACCCTACACCGTACCCTAATCCTAATCTGTACGCTGACAATGACCCATGTGTCAGCACATACCCTGACCCTAACACGTTTCCGTACCCTCACCTGTGCCCTAAACCTTGCCGTTCTCTAAGCCTAACCCTAGACCGGCACGGAATTCTACCACCAAACCTACACGTTACCCTACTCCATACCCTAATCCTAACCCGTGCGTCAGCATGTACCCTGACCCTAACACGTTTCCGTACCCTCACCTGTGTCCTAAACCTTGCCGTTCCCTAAACCTCACCCTAGCGTGGAATGGAAACCTACCACAAAACCTACACCTTACCCTACGCCATACACTAATCCTAATCCGTACGCTGACACTGACTAGTGCGTCAGCAAGTACCCTGACCCTAACAAGTTTCTGTACCCACACCTGTGTCCTAAACCTTGCCGTTCCCTAACCCTAACCCTAGCCCAAACGGAAACCTACCACCATCCCTACACCTTACCCTACGCCGTACCCTAATCCTAATCTGTACGCTGACAATGACCCGTGCGTCAGCACATACACTGACCCTAACACGTTTCCGTACCCTCACCTGTGCCCTAAACCTTGCCGTTCCCTAAGCCTAACCCTAGGCCGGCACGGAATCCTACCACCAACCCTACACGTTACCCTACGCCGTACCCTAATCCTAACCCGTGCGTCAGCATGTACCCTGACCCTAACACGTTTCCGTACCATCACCTCTGTCCTAAACCTTGCCGTTCCCTAACCCTAACCCTAGCGCGGAATGGAAACCTACCACAAAACCTACACCTTACCCTACGCCGTACCCAAATCCTAATCCGTACGCTTACACGGAGACGTGCGTCAGCACGTACGCTGACCCTAACACGTTTCCGTACACTCACCTGTGCCCTAAACCTTGCCGTTCCCTAAGCCTAACCCTAGGCCGGCACGGAATCCTACCACCAACCCTACACGTTACCCTACGCCGTACCCTAATCCTAACCCGTGCGTCAGCATGTACCCTGACCCTAACACGTTTCCGTACCCTCACCTGTGCCCTAAGCCTTGCCGTTCCATAACCCTAACGCTAGCCCGGAACGGAAACCTACCACCAACCCTACACATTACCATACGCCGTACCCTAATCCTAACCCGTGCGTCAGCATGTACCCTGACACTAACACGTTTCTGGACCCTCACCGGTGCCCTAAACCTTACCGTTCCCTAACCCTAACCCTAGCCCGGAACAGAAACGTACCACCAACCCTGCACCTTACCCTACACCGTACCCTAATCCTAATCCGTTTCCTGACACTGACCATGCGTCAGCAAGTTCCCTGACCCTAACACGTTTCTGTACCCTCACCTCTGTCCTAAACCTTGCCGTTCCCTAACCCTAACCCTAGCGCGGAATGGAAACCTACCACAAAACCTACACCTTACCCTACGCCGTACCCAAATCCTAATCCGTACGCTTACACGGAGACGTGCGTCAGCACGTACACTGACCCTAACACGTTTCCGTACACTCACCTGTGCCCTAAACCTTGCCGTTCCCTAACCCTAACCCTAGCCAGGAACGGAAAACTACCACCATCCCTACACCTTACCCTACGCTGTACCCTAATCCTAATCTGTACGCTGACAATGACCCATGCGTCAGCACATACCCTGAACCTAACACGTTTCCGTACCCTCACCTGTGCCCTAAACCTTGCCATTCCCTAAGCCTAACCCTAGGCTGGCACGGAATCCTACCACCAACCCTACACGTTACCCTACTCTGTACCCTAATCCTAACCCGTGCGTCAGCATGTACCCTAACCCTAACACGTTTCCGTACCCTCACCTGTGCCCTAAACCTTGCCGTTCCCTAACCCTAACCCTAAACCTGAACGGAAACCTACCACCAACCCTACACCTTACCCTACGCCGTACCCTAATCCTAATCTGTACGCAGACAATGACCCGTGCGTCAGCACATACCCTGACCCTAACACGTTTCTGTACCCTCACCTGTGCCCTAAACCTTGCCGTTCCCTAAGCCTAAACCTAGGCCTGCAAGGAATCCTACCACCAACCCTACACGTTACCCTATGCCGTACCCTAATCCTAACCCGTGCATCAGCATGTACCTTGACCCTAACACGTTTCCGTACCCTCACCTGTGCCCTAAACCTTGCCATTCCCTAACCCTAACCCTAGCCCTGAATGGAAACCTACCACCAACCCTACACCTTACTCTATGCCGTACCCTAATCCTAATCCGTACGCTGACACTGACCCTTGCGTCAGCAAGTACCCTGACCCTAACACGTTTCCGTATCCTCACCTGTGTCCTAAACCTTGCCGTTCCCTAACCCTAACCCTAGCGTTGAATGGAAACCTACCACAAAACCTACACCTTACCCTACGCCATACCCTAATCCTAATCCGTACGCTGACACTGACCCGTGCGTCAGCACGTACCCTGACCCTAACATGTTTCCGTACACTCACCTGTGCCCTAAACCTTGCCGTTCCCTAACCCTAACCCTAGCCCGGAATGGAAACCTACCACCATCCCTACACCTTACCCTACACCGTACCCTAATCCTAATCAGTACGCTGACATTGACACATGTGTCAGCACATGCCCTGAACCTAACACGTTTCCGTACCCTCACCTGTGCCCTAAACCTTGCCATTCCCTAAGCCTAACCCTAGGCTGGCACGGAATCCTACCACCAACCCTACACGTTACCCTACTCTGTACCCTAATCCTAAGCCGTGCGTCAGCATGTACCCTAACCCTAACACGTTTCCGTACCCTCACCTGTGCCCTAAACCTTGCCGTTCCCTAACCCTAACCCTAGCCCAGAACGGAAACCTACCACCATCCCTACACCTTACCCTATGCCGTACCCTAATCCTAATCTGTACGCTGACAATGACCCGTGCGTCAGCACATACCCTGACCCTAACACGTTTCCGTACCCTCACCTGTGCCCTAAACCTTGCCGTTCCCTAAGCCTAACCCTAGGCCGGCACGGATTCCTACCACCAACCCTACACGTTACCCTACGCCGTACCCAAATCCTAACCCGTGCGTCAGCATGTACCCTGAGCCTAACACGTTTCCGTACCCTCACCTGTGCCCTAAACCTTGCAGTTCCCTAACCCTAACCCTAGCCCGGAATGGAAACCTACCACCAACCCTACACCTTACCCTACGCCGTACCCTAATCCTAATCCAGACGCTGACACTGACGCATGCGTCAGCACGCACCCTGACCCTAACATGTTTCCGTACACTCACCTGTTCCCTAAACCTTGCCGTTCCCTAACCCTAACCCTAAACCTGAACGGAAACCTACCACCATCCCTACATCTTACCCTACGCCGTACCCTAATCCTAATCTGTACGCAGACAATGACCCGTGCGTCAGCACATACCCTGACCCTAACACGTTTCTGTACCCTCACCTGTGCCCTAAACCTTGCCGTTCCCTAAGCCTAAACCTAGGCCTGCAAGGAATCCTACCACCAACCCTACACGTTACCCTACACCGTACCCTAATCCTAACCCGTGCATCAGCATGTACCTTGACCCTAACACGTTTCCGTACCCTCACCTGTGCCCTAAACCTTGCCATTCCCTAACCCTAACCCTAGCCCTGAATGGAAACCTACCACCAACCCTACACCTTACTCTAGGCCGTACCCTAATCCTAATCCGTACGCTGACACTGACCCTTGCGTCAGCAAGTACCCTGAACCTTACACGTTTCCGTATCCTCACCTGTGTCCTAAACCTTGCCGTTCCCTAACCCTAACCCTAGCGTTGAATGGAAACCTACCACAAAACCTACACCTTACCCTACGCCATACCCTAATCCTAATCCGTACGCTGACACTGACCCGTGCGTCAGCACGTACCCTGACCCTAACATGTTTCCGTACACTCACCTGTGCCCTAAACCTTGCCGTTCCCTAACCCTAACCCTAGCCCGGAATGGAAACCTACCACCATCCCTACACCTTACCCTACACCGTACCCTACTCCTAATCAGTACGCTGACAATGACACATGTGTCAGCACATACCCTGACCCTAACACGTTTCCGTACCCTCACCTGTGCCCTAAACCTTGCCGTTCCCTAAGCCTAACCCTAGGCCGGCACGGAATCCTACCACCAACCCTACACGTTACCCTACGCCGTACCCTAATCCTAACACGTGCGTCAGCATGTACCCTGACCCTAACACGTTTCCGTACCCTCACCTGTGCCCTCAACCTTGCCATTCCCTAACCCTAACCCTAGCACTGAATGGAAACCTACCACCAACCCTACACCTTACTCTATGCCGTACCCTAATCCTAATCCGTACGATGACACTGACCCTTGCGTCAGCAAGTACCCTGACTCTAACACGTTTCCGTATCCTCACCTGTGTCCTAAACCTTGCCGTTCCCTAACCCTAACCCTAGCGTTGAATGGAAACCTACCACAAAACCTACACCTTTCCCTACGCCATACCCTAATCCTAATCCGTACGCTGACACTGACCTGTGCGTCAGCACGTACCCTGACCCTAACATGTTTCCGTACACTCACCTGTGCCCTAAACCTTGCCGTTCCCTAACCCTAACCCTAGCCCGGAATGGAAACCTACCACCATCCCTACACCTTACCCTACACCGTACCCTAATCCTAATCAGTACGCTGACAATGACACATGTGTCAGCACATACCCGGACCCTAACACGTTTCCGTACCCTCACCTGTGCCCTAAACCTTGCCGTTCCCTAAGCCTAACCCTAGTCCGGCACGGAAATCTACCACCAAACCTACACGTTACCCTACGCCGTACCCTAATCCTAACACGTGCGTCAGCATGTACCCTGACCCTAACACGTTTCCATACCCTCACCTGTGCCCTAAACGTTGCCATTCCCTAACCCTAACCCTAGCCCGGAACGGAAACCTACCACCATCCCTACACCTTACCCTACACCGTACCCTAATCCTAATCCGTACGCTGACACTGACCCGTGCGTCAGCACGTACCCTGAACCTAACATGTTTCCATACACTCACCGGTGCCCAAAACCTTGCCGTTCCCTAACCCTAACCCTAGCCCAGAACGGAAATCCCTACACCTTACCCTACGCCGTACCCTAATCATAATATGTACGCAGACAATGACCCGTGCGTCAGCACATACCCTGACCCTAACACGTTTCCGTACCCTCACCTGTGCCCTAAACCTTGCCGTTCCCTAAGCCTAACCCTAGGCCGGCACGGAATCCTACCACCAACCCTACACGTTACCCTAAGCCGTACCCTAATCCTAACCCGTGCGTCAGCATGTACCCTGACCCTAACACGTTTCCGTACCCTCACCTGTGCCCTAAGCCTTGCCGTTCCCTAACCCTAACCCTAGCCCGGAACGGAAACCTACCACCAACCCTACACATTACCATACGCCGTACCCTAATCCTAACCCGTGCGTCAGCATGTACCCTGACACTAACACGTTTCTGTACCCTCACCGGTGCCCTAAACCTTACCGTTCCCTAACCCTAACCCTAGCCCGGAACAGAAACGTACCACCAACCCTGCACCTTACCCTACACCGTACCCTAATCCTAATCCGTTCGCTGACACTGACCCATGCGTCAGCAAGTTCCCTGACCCTAACACGTTTCCGTACCCTCACCTCTGTCCTAAACCTTGCCGTTCACTAACCCTAACCCTAGCGTGGAATGGAAACCTACCACAAAACCTACACCTTACCCTACGCCGTACCCAAATCCTAATCCGTACGCTTACACGGAGACGTGCGTCAGCACGTACGCTGACCCTAACACGTTTCCGTACACTCACCTGTGCCCTAAACCTTGCCGTTCCCTAGCCCTAACCCTAGCCAGGAATGGAAAACTACCACCATCCCTACACCTTACCTTACGCCGTACCCTAATCCTAATCTGTACGCCGACAATGACCAATGCGTCAGCACATACCCTGAACCTAACACGTTTCCGTACCCTCACCTGTGCCCTAAACCTTGCCATTCCCTAAGCCTAACCCTAGGCCGGCACGGAATCCTACCACCAAACCTACACGTTACCCTACTCTGTACCCTAATCCTAAGCCGTGCGTCAGCATGTACCCTAACCCTAACACGTTTCCGTACCCTCACCTGTGCCCTAAACCTTGCCGTTCCCTAACCCTAACCCTAGCCCAGAACGAAAACCTACCACCATCCCTACACCTTACCCTATGCCGTACCCTAATCCTAATCTGTATGCTGACAATGACCCGTGCGTCAGCTCATACCCTGACCCTAACACGTTTCCGTACCCTCACCTGTGCCCTAAACCTTGCCGTTCCCTAAGCCTAACCCTAGGCCGGCACGGAATCCTACCACCAACCCTACACGTTACCCTACGCCGTACCCTAATCCTAACCCGTGCGTCAGCATGTACCCTAAACTAACACGTTTCCGTACCCTCACCTGTGCCCTAAACCTTGCAGTTCCCTAACCCTAACCCTAGCCCGGAATGGAAACCTACCACCAACCCTACACCTTACCCTACGCCGTACCCTAATCCTAATCCAGACACTGACACTGACGCGTGCGTCAGCACGTACCCTGACCCTAACATGTTTCCGTACACTCACCTGTGCCCTAAACCTTGCCGTTCCCTAACCCTAACCCTAGCCCGGAACGGAAACCTACCACCATCCCTACACCTTACCCTACACCGTACCCTAATCCTAATCCGTACGCTGACACTGACCCGTGCGTCAGCACGTACCCTGAACCTAACATGTTCCGGAAACTCACCGGTGCCCAAAACCTTGCCGTTCCCTAACCCTAACCCTAGCCCGGAACGGAAATCCCTACACCTTACCCTATGCCGTACCCTAATCATAATATGTACGCAGACAATGACCCGTGCGTCAGCACATACCCTGACCCTAACACGTTTCCGTACCCTCACCTGTGCCCTAAACCTTGCCGTTCCCTAAGCCTAACCCTAGGCCGGCACGGAATCCTACCACCAACCCTACACGTTACCCTACACCGTACCCTAATCCTAACCCGTGCGTCAGCATGTACCCTGACCCTAACACGTTTCCGTACCCTCACCTGTGCCCTAAACCTTGCCGTTCCCTAAGCCTAACCCTAGGCCGGCACGGAATTCTACCACCAAGCCTACACGTTACCCTACGCCGTACCCTAATCCTAACCCGTGCGTCAGCATGTACCCTGACCCTAACACGTTTCCATACCCTCACCTGTGCCCTAAATCTTGCCATTCCCTAACCCTAACCCTAGCCCAGAATGGAAACCTACCACCAACCCTACACCTTACCCTACGCCGTACCCTAATCCTAACCCGTGCGTCAGCACATACCCTGACCCTAACACGTTTCCGTACCCTCACCTGTGCCCTAAACCTTGCCGTTCCCTAAGCCTAACCCTAGGCTGGCACGGAATCCTACCACCAAACCTACACGTTACCCTACACCGTACCCTAATCCAAACCCGTGCGTCAGCATGTACCCTGACCCTAACACGTTTCCGTACCCTCACCTGTGCCCTAAACCTTGCAGTTCCCTAACCCTAACCCTAGCCCGGAATGGAAACCTACCACCAACCCTACACCTTACCCTACGCCGTACCCTAATCCTAATCCGTACGCTGACACTGACCCGTTCGTCAACACATACCCTGACACTAACATGTTTCCGTACACTCACCGGTGCCCAAAACCTTGCCGTTCCCTAACCCTAACCCTAGCCAGGAACGGAAATCCCTACACCTTACCCTACGCCGTACCCAAATCCTAATCCGTACGCTTACACGGAGACGTGCGTCAGCACGTACGCTGACCCTAACACGTTTCCGTACACTCACCTGTGCCCTAAAGCTTGCCATTCCCTAACCCTAACCCTAGCCAGGAACGGAAAACTACCACCATCCCTACACCTTACCCTACGCCGTACCCTAATCCTAATCTGTACGCTGACAATGACCCATGCGTCAGCACATACCCTGAACCTAACACGTTTCCGTACCCTCACCTGTGCCCTAAACCTTGCCATTCCCTAAGCCTAAACCTAGGCTGGCACGGAATCCTACCACCAACCCTACACGTTACCCTACTCTGTACCCTAATCCTAACCCGTGCGTCAGTATGTACCCTAACCCTAACACGTTTCCGTACCCTCACCTGTGCCCTAAACCTTGCCGTTCCCTAACCCTAACCCTAGCCCGGAATGGAAACCTACCACCATCCCTACACCTTACCCTACGTCGTACCCTAATCCTAATCTGTACGCTGACAATGACCCGTGCGTCAGCACATACCCTGACCCTAACACGTTTCCGTACCCTCACTTGTGCCCTAAACCTTGCCGTTCCCTAAGCCTAACCCTAGGCCGGCACGGAATGCTACCACCAACCCTACACGTTACCCTACGCCGTACCCTAATCCTAACCCGTGCGTCAGCATGTACCCTGAGCCTAACACGTTTCCGTACCCTCACCTGTGCCCTAAACCTTGCAGTTCCCTAACCCTAACCCTAGCCCGGAATGGAAACCTACCACCAACCCTACACCTTACCCTACGCCGTACCCTAATCCTAATCCAGACGCTGACACTGACGCGTGCGTCAGCACGCACCCTGACCCTAACATGTTTCCGTACACTCACCTGTGCCCTAAACCTTCCGTTCCCTAACCCTAACCCTAAACCTGAACGGAAACCTACCACCATCCCTACACCTTACCCTACGCCGTACCCTAATCCTAATCAGTACGCTGACAATGACACATGTGTCAGCACATACCCTGAACCTAACACGTTTCCGTACCCTCACCTGTGCCCTAAACCTTGCCGTTCCCTAAGCCTAACCCTAGGCCGGCACGGAATTCTACCACCAAACCTACACGTTACCCTACTCCATACCCTAATCCTAACCCGTGCGTCAGCATGTACCCTGACCCTAACACGTTTCCGTACCCTCACCTGTGTCCTAAACCTTGCCGTTCCCTAAACCTCACCCTAGCGTGGAATGGAAACCTACCACAAAACCTACACCTTACCCTACGCCATACACTAATCCTAATCCGTACGCTGACACTGACTAGTGCGTCAGCAAGTACCCTGACCCTAACAAGTTTCTGTACCCACACCTGTGTCCTAAACCTTGCCGTTCCCTAACCCTAACCCTAGCCCAAACGGAAACC